>NW_017534467.1:41499-52498 GCF_001853355.1 Bactrocera latifrons
TAATTGTATTATTGTTTCACGTTTTTATAAATAAATAAATAAATAAAAATTCGCAGCGCGTTCGCTAGGCTGGATGTTGCACTTAGCAAGAAAATATCACTATAACTCTACAGAATGTTACCTATATCGGCAGGGAGCGCTTTACTACGCCTTTCACAAAAGTCACTTAAACTGGAAAACTGAGTAATATGGCGCATTAACGTACACACAAGAATATTTCTAGATCAGTATAAATGATTACTACATCTTCTATGTATCCACAAGTGGCATTCACTATTTGACGTTCGAATAAGTGTTTGCAACTTATCTGTTAATTATGATGAATTATAAAATTCGGATCTCAATTCTAATCCCACATACATACATACATATGTATAAATAAATAAACGTTATTCACTTCAAGAAAGACTTCAAACCTGAACTCTTTCTTGAAATAAAAGAAGCTTGGTTATGAATTTTTGCTGACCAAGCACATTTATTAGAATTTATAACATACATACATGTGTAAGTGCCTGCGCGTACATAAAAATTAGAATGTAAGCGGCACAGATCAGACGACGATGCGAAGGGTACCACCACAGTCGTTAATGCCAAACCACCCCAATATATTTGCGCGAGCGTAGCAATAATGCTCTCGTTGCTGAATTCAGTAAAATTGTAGGTACTAACAATTTTCATATAGTGCTTTCGAAAAAAAGGCAATATAAATGAAACAAAAATTCAGTCCTACACTGAAAAAAGTTTTATGGATATAATTAAATTTTTGTCAAATAAATACAAGAAGCCAAAAAAAGCATTGAAAGAAAGCGGTTTTTGGAATTAAAACAGTTGTAAATATATTCAACAAGGTACTACAGTCAATGTTTAAAATTGAATTGTTACCGAACTCAAATCAACTTAAAAGAAATGAAACACATCCAATATATAATTTGAAATATTTGCTGCATCGTAGAGTAACTATTGAAGAACCACATAAAAGAAACGGTCCGGTAGAATGTACGAACTGCCAAGAGTATGGGCATACTAAATCATATTGCACTCTACGCAGTGTTTGTGTGGTATGCGGTGATTTACTACTTCTAAATGCACCATTAACCCCTTGACATATTTCCACGAGTCTGGCTCGTGGTGCAATTTCTCCGCCTAACATGATTATCACGAGTCTGGCTCGTGGTGTGTAGAAGTGTACATTTGATGAAAAGAGATTTGAAATTTTCCCGTTATTTTCAGCTAATAATGTGCACAAAAAACATTGTTGCAGTTCAGTGCATTATACGAGTATACTGTGTAACTATCCATATTTTTTGTTACGCTTTAAAATTAAATCGCAGTATTTTATTTTTTGTAAATTTGTAAAACAAGCATGCGACAGTTCGTAAGCATCAAAACTGGTTTGTTTAGTGCAAGTTGTGTGCGAACAGTTGGGAGCGAATTTCGTTGCGCTAATGGATACGTCAAGGGGTTAAGAAAGAAAAAATAAACAAAAACTGCAGCAATTACGGAGGAAGCTATGCGAATGTGGTGAAAGGCAACACTGCACAAATGTAACTGCCGCAAAATCCTCCAAGTGGAGGTATTGAAACTGTGATTATAAATTTTACACAGTGTATGAAACGAATATAGATGTAATGCTTATTTCAGTAACTCATCTAACAAATAAAAGTAATTTCAATATACCGGGATTTTGACTATATGTTACAACTCATCCGGATGGAAAAGCGCATGGTGGCATTTCAGTGTTGATTAGAAATCGTGTAAACCACTATGCTTTAGAATCTCATGATACACCACAGATACAAKCCACAACAATATCACTAAGAAATCGGAGTTGTGACTTAAACCTTACAGCTATATACCGTCCTCCTCGTTTTAAAATTACAGAAATCGAATTGAATGACTATTTTGGAATACTAAGTCAAATATTTCTAGCAGGTGGAAATTACAACCCAAAGCACACGTACTGGAGCTCACCTCTTATTAATCCGAAAGGACGACAGCTGTATCAAACTGTTATAAATAGGCAGAATAACATTGAAATAATATCTCCTGGTAAGCCGACATTGGCCAATATGATAAGAAAATACCAAATTTTATTGATTTTGCTGTAATCAAAAATATAGATAAATCACACATAACAGCTGATACATTTACTGATCTATATTCTGATCACTCTCCTGTACTAATAAAGTTATATGAACAACCCATATTCGTTAAACCAAAAGTGGGTCTATCTTCTTATGAAACGAATTGGCTAAAATATAAAAACTACGTTAGTAGCCATATTAATATTAAGTACAAAATGAATACAGGAAGAGATATTAACGAAAGCATAAGAGAAGTCAATGATATAATAACCAGCGCAGCTGTCTTATCAACACTAAACAAAAGCTAAAAGCCGCTTGGTTTCAGAAAACTCTGTAATAGAGAAATAGAAATGTATTTAAATGAAAATGGCGTGCAAGACATGAATGGCAGATAAATTGTTCCCCTTCCACTCAGCTTCAATTGAAATCTGCTGTACGTAAATTAAAAAAAGTTCTTAAATGTGAGGAAGAATTGAACACCGAAATGTATATAAAGAAACTGTGTCCAAATTCAAACAACTAAGATTTCCTTTGAAAAGCCCAAAAAGTCCGTGAAGCCACCAACTGACTCGAAGAGACGAGGAAAAGGCTAATTGCTTTGCAAATCTCCTACAAAAGGTATTTCAACCCAATTTGCCAAAGAACAACTTTAAGCTGTCAATCTTACCCAACAAACTAAAGAGTCGCTCGATTATCTTAAGACTTCTTCTTCTTCTTAATTGGCGCAGACACCGCTTACGCGATTACAGTAGAGTTAACAGCAGCGCGGCAGTCGTTTCATCTTTTTCTACGTGGCGCTAATTGGATATTCCAAGCGTAGCCAGGTCCTCTCCACCTGGTCCTCCCAACGGAGTGGAGGTCTTCCTCCCCCTCTGCTTCTCCCGGCGGGTACAGCGCCGAATACTTTGAGATCTGGAGTGTTTTCATCCATTCGGACAACATGACATAGCCAGCGTAGCCGCTGTCTTTTAATTCGCTGAACTATGTCAATGTGGTCATATATCTCATACAGCGTTCCATCGAATGCGATATTCGCCGTGGTCAACGCGCAAAGGACCATAAATCTTTCACAGCACTTTTCTTTCCAAAACTCGCAATGTCGACTAATCAGTTCTTGACATTGTCCAAGCCTCTGCACCATATAGCAGGAAGGGAATTATGACTGACTTATAAAGTTTGGTTTTTGTCAGTCGAGAGAGGACTTGCTTCTCAATTGCCTACTAAGTTATCTACGACTTCAAAGTTATGACTGGGGCCCCCTCTGGGTTCGGGGGGAAAACCGAACCCGTGGTAAAACATGCCTGTCGTAAGATTCGACTAAAAKCCACATGCACTATACCTGACATTTATCCGGTAAGTAAGTAAGTGCTATAATATACTGTAAGGCATTATCGATACAACCTAATCGAGCAGGTACAATCATTTATACGAGTGTACAGCTGCTAGCGTATGCCGATGGTATTGATATTATCGGACTCAACATGCTACCACGGGGAGCAGTTAGCCCCTGGAGGTAACTCCAATCTGATCATTGGGTTTTTGGCCCTTTGTGGASATTCGTGGTGGCTGTGGTTTAAACCTAAATGCAGGAAGGGCATTTAGTCCGATGTGGAGTCGCATTGCGGCCGGGTGCCAGACCCAGAGTACGGCAGAGGTTCTAGGCTGGCCTATGCTTTGGGGTGCTGATCAACGCATTAGAACCGAGGTCCTAACATCGACTCGGACCACTATCTTGTTGCAGCCAACATTCGCACCCGCCTCTGTGCAGCAAAAACCGCACGCCAACAAATACAAGGAATGTTCGATGTCGAAAAGCTGCAATCACAACAGATAGCCGAACGATTTTCAACTCGGCTTACATTCCTGCTCTTTGAGAACACTCGGCAACAACTCGGTATAAGGGAACTGTGGGACGTCACATCAACCTTCTTACGTACAGCTGCAACCGAAACCATTGGCGTTCGGAAAGTAAAAAGAACAGCTGATACGACAAGGAGTACCGTGTCGCAGCGGAGAGAAAACAGGCTGCCTAATTCGCAACGTTAAGATCGACCACYACACTCGGTATAGATACTGAGAGTTAAAGAGGGAGGCGAGACGCATTTTCGGACAGAAAAATAAAGAGGCCGAAATGTGTGCGTACGAAGAGCTTGATCGACCAGCCTGACAGGGGTAATGCTCGAAAATTCTACGGAAAAATGCGGCGGCTTACAGAAGATTTAAAGACCGGAGCGTACCATTGTAGAACCCCCACAGGTGATCTAGTCACCAATGCCCAGAGCATACTTAAATAAATGGAGGGAATACCTCCCCAGCTCCTGCTGAATGGGAGTGAACATACAACTCCCGGAGAAGGCGAACCCGATACCCCAATCGATGACCATGGAGCAGACGTTCCATTGCCMAACCATGAAGAAGTTCGAATAGCAATTACCCGCCTGAAGAACAGCAAAGCGGCGGGGACCGATTTAGTACCGGCCGAGCTGTTGAAGCACGGCGGCGAAGAACTAATACGGAGCATGCATCAATTTCTTTATAAAATATAGTCGGTCGAAAGCATGTCCAGCGATTTTAATTTAAGTGTGCTATGCCCAACCCTCAAAAAAGGAGACCCTACAATCTGCGCCAACTGCCGTGGGATAAACCTCCTCAATGACGCATATAAGGTTCTATCGAGCGTATTGTGTGAAAGATTAAAGCCCACCGTCAACAAACTGATTGGACCTTATCAGTGTGGCTTAGACCCGTAAAAGGAGAATCGATACACACCACCTCTTCGTCGATTTCAAAGCTGCTTTCGACAGCACGAAAAGGAGCTGTTGACAGAGTCCGTTGTGGTTTAACGTGAGTACCTGCCTGCGAAGGCCTAACCCCAAGGTGCTTTCTATTGCTAGAAGCACATAGATCAATACAATGCGTTGATCAGCACCCCAAAGCATAGGACAACCTAGAACCTCTGCCGTACTCTGGGTCCGTCACCCGGCCGCGCACGCACATCTAAAACAGTGGAGACGTGTCTTCAGTGAATCATAATATGATCGATCTGGTTGGTGGTTTTTCGATCCGGAAACAGCCAGGTAGCTTGATGTACCTTCTTAAGCTGGAATCAAGTACTACAGATAACTGTATTTCGGACCCTGGCGAAGTCGAACAGTCTCAAAACATTTTGGGAGGTTTCCACGTGGAGGCTGAATTTATCGACCGTAGTGCCAAAGATACCTTCTTTGCCCACCTTGGCGTTAAAGTCGCCAAGCACGATTTTGACATCGTGTGGGGGCAGCTTTCATAAGAGCGCTCCAAGCACTCATAAAAGGCATCTTTGGTCACATCGTCCTTCTCTTCCCTCGGGACGTGGGCGCAAATCAGCAATATGTTGAAAAATCTCGCTTTGATGCGGATTGTGGCTAGACGTTCATTCACCATAGGGAATTATAGTACTCAGCGACGGAGTCTCTCTCCCACCACGAATCCCACACCAAAATTGCGCTCCTTTATATGGCCACTGTTGTAAATGCAACAAGGACCTACTCGCCTCTCTCCTTGTCCCGTCCATCGCATTTCTTGGTCGGCGGTGATGTCAGCCTTTATTTTCTCGAGGACATCAACCAGCTGTGCAGCGGCACCTTCCCAATTAAGGGACCGGACATTCCAGGTGCATGCCCTCAATTCGTAGTCTTTATTTCGTTTTCCATGGTCGTCATCAAAAGGGGGTCCTGCATTCGAGGATGTTGCAAATTTTTTATTGGGGGTGTTTTTTTTACGTGGCGTCTCCCAGGTGAATGACGATCAGAGAACTTTCCTCACTTTCGTGAACTTCTACACATGACTCCATCATCTATTTAGCAATTGAATATTAAATAATTGAGCTTGAAAGCTGCTTTTGACAGCATGAAACTGCCTTTATGACGAGAGGTCTGAATTTGGTATCCAAGCAAAACAAACACGGTTGTGTAAGCTGATGTTGAGCAATACCAAAAGCTCCGGCAGGTTCGGGAAGGAGCTCTAGGAGCCGTTAGATACCAAACAAGGTTTCACACAACGTGACTCCCTTTCGTGCGACTCTTCAATCTAGTTTTGGAAAAAATAATTGGAGCTAAATAAGGAAGGTACTGTATTCTATAAGAGTATACAACTGCTGGCGTACACCGATGACATCGTTATTATTGGCCAGCACCCCTAGTTATGCTTTCTCCGGAGTAGATAAGGGAACGAAGAAAATGGGTCTGGGAATAAGGGCAAGACGAAATATCTCCTGTCATCAACCAAACAGTCGTCGCACTCGCTCGCTAAGCTTCCACGTCATGCTTTTTTGCAAGATCTCTTTCTTTATTGTATCTTCTTTTTTTCACAAGCTACGCAATCTTAAAAATATTTAAAAAGTAGAAAAGTGGTTGATTGATTTTTTGGTGACACGTTGCTTTTTAGTACGCAAGCTATCCATTCTATTAAGGCGTGTTTTATTGCAGCAATGTACCAAAGGGTTGGGGTAATCTCGGAGTTCAGTTATATTTTTAATTCTGCTGCCATACTTCTTTTTAACGTAGGAATACCGATGTTTTTATTTCTAGACATTTTCATTATATGTTCCATGGTGAACACGTGATTAACTGCTGAAAGATCTGCGGTATATAGGATTTATAGAGTTGGGCCTAAAACACTGCCCTGTGGTACACCAGCCCTTATCTGTCGTTCATCAGATATGAAATCTACCAAAAATTTTACATTTTTTTTAAATAAGATTCCAATATTTTATAYAATTCTAAAGGTAGAATTTTTTAATCTTATATAAAAGCCCTTCATGCCACACCTTATCAAACACCTGAGCCACGTCTTGAAATATAGGTCAACAGTACTCTCTGTGATCAAATGCTTTTCTTACTTCGTTAGTAATTCTATTTACTTGCTTTATRGTGCTATGTTTTTCACGAAACCCGAATTGGTGCGTTCATATTATATTATTTTCGTGGAGGATAGGAGACATCTTTGATTGTAACACTCTGTCAAATATTTTAGAATGACAGGGTAGAAGATTGATTGGTCTGTATGAAGACGGCTGTGTTAAGTCTTTCCCAGGTTTATCTATAAAGACAATCTGCGACTTTTAATATTATTATGTCCTGGTGACTTAAGTTCTTTTATTATCTAATCATTTCAGAAGGTGAATTCTTAAATTACTCGAGTGACTCGTTAACTCTATTAGGTAAGCTGGTCAGCTCAAAGTTGTTCTTTGGGCAATTAGGTTGAAGTAGAGACATGTTGGAGTAAATTGGTGGCTTCATTGACTTTTGGGCTATCCAAAGCGGATTTGGATTGCTCGAATTTAGGCACATCTTTACATTTCAGTGTTGAATTCTTCATCGCTTTGAAGCGTTTTGTCTATAATTACATACAGCTTATCTTAATTAAAGCTGAGTGGAGGGGGAGGGATTTATCTGATCTTCTTACTTCTTCTTACTTATAGTTTTTGTCTACTGTTTCTAAGGCAGCTGCGCTACTTATTATATCATTGAGTTTGTTTGTGCTTTCGTTAATATCTCTTCCTGTATTTATTTGGTACTTAATATTAATGTGGCTACTCACGTATTATTTTTACTTCAGCCAATTCATTTTATTAGATAGACTTTTGGATCAAAACTCACTGTTGATAGTCAGAACTTTGAAGTCGTGTATAATTTCGTCTATCTTGGAACCAGTGTCAACACCAAAAATAATGTCAGCCTGGAAATTCAACGCAGAATAACTCTTGCGAACAGGTGCTTCGGAATGAGTAGGCAACTGACAAGTAAAATCTTCTCCCGACGAACAAAAACCAAACTCTATAAGTCACACATTATTCACGTCCTGCTATATAGTACAGAGGCATTAAAAATGAAAACATCTGATGAGTCGACATTACGAGTTTTTGAAAGACAGGTTCTACGGGAGGTTTATGGTCATCTGCGCATTGGCCGCGGCGAATACAGCATTAGATGGAACGATGAGCTGTATGTGATATACGACGACATTAACATAGTTCAGCGAATTAAAAGACAGCGGCTTCGCTGACTAGGTCATGTTATCCGAATCGACGWAAACACTCCAGCTCTGAAAGTAGCAGTATCCGCCAGGGAAGGAGAGCAAGAGGAAGACCGCCTCTCCGTTAGAAAGACCGGGTGGAGGAGGATCTGTCTTCGCTTGGAATTTTCAATTGATGCTACATAGCAACAAAAGGAGAAACGACTGGCACGCTATTGTTAACTCGGCGTAAGAGGTGCCTGCGCCAGTAAAGAAGAAGAGCAATGAAGTTAATTCGGATTAACAATAGGATTGTATTCATTGAATATATATCCGACAATAACCTTATGATCAAAATTGCTGCATAAGTGGCACATCTTCATCTGTTTGTATTAAACATGAGATGTACTTGTTGCCAATCCGCATTTGCATGTTTCGTTTATAACTTTTCAGCATGTTCACCGTTCTCTTCGATTTCGATTTTCACAATTTCTTGCAATGTGGCCATTGCAATTGCATTTGAAACATTTTGTTTTTGCCTTACGTTCTGCACGTATGTGTTTAGAAGACCCACAATTGAAGCAATGTCCACTTACTGCGCAATTTTCGCCATCATCATTTTTAACCTTTATGTCAACAGCAGAACTTCTTTACGCACGTCAACAGCAACACACCCGGGTATGTACATACGTTTTGTATGGCAAATGGCATGCCGGTATAACCCGGCAGGTACACATTCAACTAATCGTTTGCGATTCAGATTTTTTTTTTACTAATATACTCACAGTGGAATGGCAGATGGTGAATGGCTTACTCCAACTAAGCGCACTTTCGTACGAAGAACAGCAAGCATATATTCGTCAAACGCTTGAAGAAAGCCAAGAAGAAATAAGTGACCACGATTCAGTAGTTGGAGAAGTGGCAGGAGCCAACGTCACCGTAGATGTACAATTGTATGCTTATCGTGGTGGAACTGGCTTCACGCAATACATACCATCAAAACCTGCCAAATATGGGATAAAAGTGTGGTGGGTGTGCGACTCCATTTCGGCCTATCCATTGCAGGTACTATCAATATTGTTGAAAGTATAAATAAGCATATTGAATTTAATTTTTCAATGCAGGGACAAATCTATACAGGAATGGCACCGTCTGGTGGACGTGAAAGAACGTTGGTGAAAGAATAGTCAAAGATTTATATATCAACCTTTTTGATGGAAGTGGAAGAAATATTGTATGTGACAACTTTTTCACTAGCTACAACTTGGCAAAATGTTTGATGATAGACAATAATTTATCTATATCGGGTACTTGCAACAAAAGGCGTACATTCGTGCCAGCAGCATTTTCCAACCCCAAGGGACGTGAGGCTGAATCGTCAATGCTTGGGTTCTATACGGGCAGACTGCCAGGCGGATTTCAATCGGGTTCGATTACACACTTTCGGCGAATGAAGATAGCGAAACATCATAATGACACATTCAACTTTGATACACAAATGATGTGCCGGTATACCAAGCCCTTTCAAAGTATGTAGAAATTCCACTGGCTTCGTATTAATTGTCAAAACGATCGATCGCAAACCTCCTGGAATTAGACTTTGAGTCTTCCAGTTTAAGTCACTAACATCGGTATTTCGGTTATTTTTAATAACGATAATTTGGACAATGTTCGGATAAACATTCGTGATAAATACATCTTTCTTTGAAGTGAATTGTCAAAAGGCAGTTGGCTTTGATATCAAACCACTAGAAGTATCAACCGAAATTTGGCCATTTCCAATTCCTAGCGAATACGATGAAAAATGTTTTCGGCAATGTCAGTTTTGTTCGTATCCCATAATTGACGCGGATTTTGTGGCTGATATGTCGAAATGATCATCACGAAAAGAGTGCGAACTTCAGTCGCATGCGAATTAGCTATCACATCCTACCATTCATATCGTACCATTTACAATATGAAATGACTCAAAAAAAGGTGAAACGCCTACATTAATCAATAGCAACCGAAGGTAGAAGTAATAGTCGTTTATCTGGTGGTTCCGTTCAATAATTGCAAAAGTAAATATTATAAATTGCATCATTGCAGTTCACGTATCGACCCATTCAATACCTGCTGATTGCATCTGGTGCAAGGCCAATAACCGCCATGTCGCTTCCTTTTGTGACGTATTTGCAAACGTTTTTAATCGATTTCACCGGACTGTAATATTCAAAATTGATATGAGTTTTGAATGCGAAAAAAACAATAATGGTGAATATGGTACAATGAATGCGTTGTTACCTTCGTTATTCACTTCTCTACATTCAATGCTAGTTGCTGTGCCACAGAAAGAGTGAATCTTCATCATTTCCAGTTTGCATTTCCAAAAGAAGAGCACTTGGATAGTGTTTCGCGCATTTATTGTCAGACATACACACCGTGGTGCGATTGTGGTGTCCACAAGGTCTATGAACCATATTAGTTTTCACCACTTCGTATAGTTCTGGATCTATCTCTGGTCAGTAATTTCCGCTGTAATGATTTCATCAATTTGATCTGCTGTAACCATCATCCAACATCCTATTTATAAATAACTAAAAAGGAAATAATTATTACGTAAAAATATATGTACTCCATATTCAAATCGTTTACAAATAATTGCAAAACAAATAAAAATCCAAAGAAAATATTATGAAATTAATATTAATATGTGTTAATTGCGCTTAATTATTAATATAAAGGGTTCCTTTAGACTTATGGTCCTCGAAGTAATGTTAAAGAAAAGCGAAAAGTGCTAATAAAATAAGTTTTTATAATTAGTTATATAATTATTGGATTTTTTAAGGGATTCTTTCAAATAATATTTAAAAAAATTCTCACTTTCGTTTAAAATCGCAAAATCTCTTTATGTAACATATTCGCCGAATAACGCCAAAATC
>NW_017534467.1:53293-55511 GCF_001853355.1 Bactrocera latifrons
TAATATTAAAATGAAAATTCGAAATAAATCATAGAACATTCGCTTATGTTTCGTTGAACTTGGTACTTATAAGCACGGAGCTTTTACTGCYCTTCATTGCTAATATTTTTAAGTTTTAATATCATTATAATATATTTTTAGGCATTAGCGATATATAAATTATTTAATTTTTTCTTGTTTTGTTGTAATAAATTCAAATTATAGTAGTGGGCAAGCAATTACAATATTTATTCAATTCATACATATGTCTAAAGTATTTACTAAATTTTTTTGTTATGAAAATGTATTATCAAAGGAAATACTAAACTAAGCACGCTAAATACAAATTTCTAGTATGGAAACGGTATATAGTAGGWTGTGTTTATGGTATTAAGATTTTTGTTTTATTATTTTATWTACAAAAGTAGGGTTTACTGCAGGTATTATATATGTAGGTATATAAGCCATGTTTCGAGATGTGAGCAGATGTAGCAAAAATTTCGTAGAAAAGGTGTTGAAAACAGCGGTTTTAATGTGAGAAATAATTTATGCCAATTCAAATAGGTTGGTATATGTGTGCGTATGTTCAATTTTAATTTATTTTAATGACCGTAAAGCTTTTCTGAAAGATATTCTCCCATAGAAAACCACAAAATGCAGACGATAGTGTTGAGTATTGCTTATGCTTATGCTTTTGCTTTTGACGTTTTTAGTTATTAAAATTTACAGTCTTTTGGGGCTGTTTTGCAGACATATTTACAGTATTCACCGAAAAATTTTCATAAATTTTTTTTCTACTTTTAAAAAGTACTGGTTTTGAAATTCAATATTAAACCAGTTTTCTGCAGTACACGGCAGCAAGAGAAATTCACGGCTGCAAAAATATTGCGTAAAATTCGATTTAAAATTTGGTCAGACAATATATGAATAATATATCAAAATAAGAAAAAACCCTTACAAAGCTTGTGTTCGAATTGTCCAGTTTGCTGGAGCGACATTTTTTAACTTTTTTTTTAAACAGTAGCCGCTACAGCAGTTACTAGTTTGCTTTGAAAATATATGTAATTCATTTAGAGTTTCGCCTGTACTCAGGCCGCTTTAGGGAATCAAACGAACACACAACCATATTTTTGCGTACGAAAAATGAGTGCTGTGCTCATATGAACTCTGAATGTCTGGCTTAAATGTATGATTTTATTAGGAAACTGTTCATAACTACTATACATTTCCGCCGCAATTCAGTTAACGGCACATATACTATACATATGTATGTATGTATGTATGTAAAACTACTTGTAAGTAATGTCGGTATGTATGCATGTAATTGGCATGTATATGAAATATATGCGTTAAATTGTGTGTAGTATGTACTTACTTTTGTTGTTGTTGTCATGTTTACCTAAATTAAACGCAATCAAGTCGGTGGTTTAAAATTCTAATTCTCATTATTTTTATAGTTATTGTTATATGCAATGTTATATATGTCATGTTTAATGATTAGTACTATTAATATATGTATGCTTTTCTTTAATTGTAATATTTTTTTTTTCTTTCACTCGGTTATAACTTATGAGATATAACATTTGTAGGTATTACTTTTACCACTTTTTTTGTGTTCTTTTTTGTTGTTTTTTGCTACTTTGTTTAATGCTCTGTTTATATGCTTAAAATTAAATATACTATATATGTTAATTTTCCAACATTTTTATTATTATTATATTATTGAGTACCTGCGCTTATGTCATTTAGGCGCAGAACAAATGCGAACGGCGCACACAAAATTGCAAGTTTTTGCTTTTATTATAATACTTAAGAGCGGCATCTGTTTAACAATAACAAATACACAATTAACATATGTCATTGAGTTTACTTTTGAAATTGAAAAATGCATTTTAGGCAATGCGCGCATATCGAAATTTTGCCTTAATTTCTTTTAATTGCTTATACATATGTATATATATATGTATTTATTACTTTGAGTCACTCACTAAATACATATATGTTTATTGTTTGTAGTTTTAATTATTATGCGCAAAGCACTGCAGATTTTCAGCTATTTAGCGCTGCTATACTCTCTAGAGTTTGTCTTTTCAAATAATTATGAATTATTGCAATTTATGCGTTGGAATGCCTTTCATTGCCAGCAAAAAACGTGTTAATACTCTCTTTTTGTTGCTAAACAAATGTCTTTCGCGCACTCTGGCCACTTTGCTGTAACGCTTGCGCATGCAAATGAGCT
>NW_017534468.1:0-1064 GCF_001853355.1 Bactrocera latifrons
ACATCGATCTCGCCCCAAGCACACGTCCGTCGCAGCATCATGTTTACCTCCGCATTGTATTCCGCATAATAAATATATTGTGAATAAAGCGAAACCCCAAATCGATTTGTGTCCTTTTATTTCAACTTTTGCCGGTTAACAAAAAAAAGGTGTTAAGTGCCGAGGTAAGTGGTGTCCAAAAGGGTACTAAATAAACATCGGTACACATCATAAAAATTAAAAATAAACTAAATTAAATAAATAAAATTTTGCGAAAACAAAAAATTGTGCCGAGTGACACATAAGTGAATAGTGAAGTGAACAAGCTTAAAAAAAAACAAAAATCTAAGCAAAATTAAAAACCAAATTGTGCTGTGACAAGAAAGTGCAGTTAAAACAGGAAAAACGTGAGAAATCAACAGTGCAGTGACCACATAAAAGTGCAGTGCAGTTGCGACTTTCACATACATACATACAACAACAAAAATTTACATACAAAAGTAACCACGAAAAAAAAAAACGGGCGCGAAGTAATACAAAACTAACAAAAATGTTTTTAACATCAACATTTCACCAAAGTCACCTCAACAAAAGAACCGGGAGAAGAGTCCACAAACGCACACACTGAAGACCACTTACATACATACTTACATACACACAAATTGTCCCSAAAACCCCTGGCGGAAATACAAGTGAGTTGGTTGTATCGTTCCTATTATTATTTATATTATATATACATATGTATGGTGCCTCTGCGAATGGTAGGCACCTAGCCAAATCGTTCCGGCCTATAAGTCTCACATCATTCATGCTGAAGGGAATGGAGAAAGTAATAGATACCCACATCAGATCGGAAGCGCTGAAGATCGCACCCCTACATACCGGACAACACGCGTACAGAGCGGGCAGATTCACAAACACTGCTCTGTACCAACTCACGTCTGAGCTGCAGGATTCGCTGAATAATGGCGAGGTTGCGATCTGCGCCTTTCTAGACATTGAGGGCGCCTTTGATAATGCATCTCACACTAGCGTTATCAAGGCACTGGAGAGAAGGAACGTACCCACCCCGATGCGCAGATGGA
>NW_017534468.1:2999-4333 GCF_001853355.1 Bactrocera latifrons
CTACAACAAAAAATCTTTCAAGTATTTACTTGCACCAATTTCCAGCGGTACCCCTTATACTTAATCAAGTATAAGCAGGACTGCTTAAAATAAGCTAAGGCAAATCATAAGCAGAGAGAAAATATTTTAACTTAAAAACATACCTACATATATGTAAATAAATTTTTATATATATCATATACATACATATATCTCACATATATTTATATATTTCGTGCAAAGAGTGAATATTACTCTTTTCTACATATAACAGTGTAACAACTTAGAAATAAACTCTATACATTTACTTATATACATGCACATACATACATAACTCAATAATAAAGTGTCTGTTAATTTTCTTTTCGCGGTCTRTCCGTACTGCGAACTTATATACATACATACGTACACGCGTACATATGTACAAGTACATACGGGCGTATTAAATATAAGTATCTAAGTACATACATATGCGGAAACACCACATCTGGTAAAAAATATAAACCCGGGTACAATTTTTGAAACAAAATAACAATTTTTCCATTTAAAAAAAAAAAAAAACAAAAAAAAAAACCTAATACTGATCGCAACATCAGTAAGTTTTTAAGCGGCGGAAAATTTAGTATAATATAATCAAAAATTTGTACGATCGTGTATCGTCACATATGTAAATACGCATATTACTTCAGAGACCACATTGGCATATATCCCGCAACACCCCTTGCTTTTTCATCAACAAAAACCAGCAGGATTGCGTATAAAACATATTCAAAGACAACATTGGCACATATYCCACAATACCCCTTGGTTTTTGATCAACAAAAACAAGCAGGATTGTGTAAAACATAAAAAAGCGTAATACATATGTACATACATGCATATGTACAAAGTGCAGTGATCTCTAAAACGAGCTCTCATTTGCACATAACAAAATAAAAGATACATAAATATATACATATACGTACATATACAAATACATATATACAAAATTATTTGCTTCTGCGGATAATAACAAATAATTAAATAAAATCAAATCGAATACTATTAAATTACACAATTCGAAGCAAAAATAAAAAAAAACTCTTATTTAACATAAAGTGACATTATTAATTTAATTCAAAACTCTTATTCACATAAAACAGTTCTCGTCTGCACATACAACATATAAAAGCTGTGGTGAAATTAAATTCAATATTTTATCGATTTTCTTTGAAACTCTTACTTACAAAAGAGTCTTCTTTTCGACATATCACATATAAATACATACATATGCGAAACTTATCAAGTTTATTGAAGATTTTGTTTTTTTGTTCGTCACATTTTTCAAATGAGCTCTGACTCAAAAGACTCTAAAC
>NW_017534468.1:6158-10658 GCF_001853355.1 Bactrocera latifrons
ATACTGTGCCACTTTATATGTGCGCACACAAAGCGATAACGTGACCACCAGCCACTTATTAGTAGCTAAAGCTAAGGTGGCTCCTCTAAAAACGCTAAGTCTACCTCGACTTGAACCCTGTGGCGCCCTACTACCCGCAAAATTGGTTTCGATGGTGCAGATCTACTTAAACATGAAGAAATACAGATTGCATCTCTGGTCCSATTCTKAAATCGTTCTAGCCTGGTTGGAAAAACCACCACACGCATGGAAAACGTACATTTCTAATCGTACGTCACAAATACTTGACCTAGTGGGGTCAACCACTTGGCGACACGTAGCCAGTGCTGACAATCCTACCGATTTAGGTACAAGAGGGTGCAAGCCGCTGCACCTTGCCACCACCACCCTCTGGTGGAATGGCCCCCGACGGTTAACAGAATCTCCCGATTCTTGGCCAAAATCGCCCATGCGCAATATAATTGCCCCAGAAAGTCGAAAAATCGACTGCTTTCACGCAACATTGGATGATCATGACATCCTTGAGCGATTTTCATCGTTCCATCGTGCCCTTCGAGTTATCGCCTACATGCTAAAGTTCGTAGAGCGACTCAAAAATAAAATTAAGGGAATTCACACAAAATCTAACCAATGCCATACGTTAACGCACCTAGAAYTCCAAAAGGCAAAGGTCGCACTAATCGCATAAACTCAAATGCGCACCTCTGACTTCACAGCCCTAACACCAGGGCATTTTCTCAAAGGAGCACCCATTCTGGCCACACCTGAGCCAGGCGTGGGGTCGCTATCCTTATTAAATCAATGGGAGAGAATAAAAATTCTCCATCACGATTTTAGCCGCCGATGGAAGGAAGAATATATAAAGGACCTTCATAAAAGGTACAGGTAGAAGAGTCCAGAAAAGGCGCCAAAGCTTGGAGATGGTGTCATCATACATGATGACTGTCTACACCCTACCGAATGGCGGCGTGGACGCATAGAAAAACCCTACGGTTCCGACGGTCATGTATGAGTCGTTGATCTCCGTACTCAMAGCGGTATATTAACAAGACCGCTCGTGAAACTATGTTTTCTACCACACATTGACGAAACCGCAAGTAACGAAAAAACCGCCGATACTACCGTAAAGCAAATAAAATAAGCAAAAACTCGATGCAATAATCCCGCAGTTAAAAAACTCGTTTAAACTAATTCGAAACCCAACATAATGGTCGATCTACGTGACGACCCTTTCATGCTACATAACGTGGCACAATCGCCATACACATTTTAATGACACACATTTATAACCACATTACTCTTCCCACACAGATTACAATGAATGTGGATATGCCAGCAGTGCCAACGCCAACGGTGAGGTCAGCTATAACCGTGCCGCGGCCTGGGGCAACTCCAGCGCCACGAACCCCTGCGGCAACCGCCACTGTAACCGCTCCTCGTAGTGGTTCGCCACCCCTACCACCATCCTCAGCACCCGTAGCGGAACCTCAGCGCAGCCGTGGCCGGGCACTGCCTGAACTGCTTGGCAACAGTACACACAACACAGGAGTGCACATCAGTCACCCTATGCCAACTGTGCAATAGTTTGCCACGAACCGATCACAGCAGCCCAGTCGGCACCGAAGGATAATTGGYCCTTCATCGCCCAGAACAAGGCGCAATGACGCATCTCCGCAGCGCCGGCAGCATCGTTCATCAAACCGCCGTTCCACTGGCCTTAGCAGCGTTGTTGCCACGCTGCAGCAATTACAGCGACTGCTAGGCTAATATTCGCCTAGGGGCACCACACTAACGCGATCCGCATACTTATGAAGACACCACATGAAGATACCACACACTACCACACACGAATATATGTATATCACACATGCGGACATCACACCACAACTCTACACTACCCAACCATCAAAAGCGACTGCGCGAGAGGACGAGGCCCTCTTTTTTATATCGACCTCGCCCCGAGCAAACGTCCGTCGCAGCATCATCTTTACCTCCGCATTGTATTCCGCATAATAAATATATTGTGAATAAAGCGAAACCCCAAATCGATTTGTGTCCTTTTATTTAAACTTTTGCCGGTTAACAAAAAAAAGATGTTAAGTGTCGAGGTAAGTGGTGTCCAAAAGAGTACTAAATAAACATATAGAAAGGCAGAGTTGAGCGACTAGACTCAAATTAACCACAAGAAAAAAAAAACCGAGAGAGATTGTTGTCGATCCAGACCTTGTTTGTGCGTCCAAGAAATTTATAATTTTTTTTTTTCGAATAACAGTGTGTGGGTTTTTTTTTTTTGCAAAGTGAAATAATCCTTGCATATACCAGGTGCATTTATTGTTGTACTTAAATGAAGTACAATATTACCTGCAGTGTGGTTTGATTTTGTGGATAGAGTGCCAAAAATACGTTTTGGTCTCCACTTCACACAGCACAATGGGTTTTGTACAGAACTTATGCACAAATTAACCAATCTATTGCCTTATAGCTTGCAGAGCACAAATCCAAAACATGTTTGGTTGTAACTTGAGAGTTGTTAAATCGGGCAAATTATGCACTTTCATTTTAAATAAAAATCAAATTGTTACCTGTTCTACGGCTCGAAAGATCAATGATAATTCGGGTGTTGGAGCACGGTGCTCGCTCGTTCCGTAGATATGGTTGGCCGTAAGGAAACGGTCGATGCAAGTTATTCCACAATTGTTAAATAAAAAACAAAAGGTTTCTTATAATAAATGTATTTAAATATAATAAATTGGAAACACACTTCCCACGTAGTTTACAACAAAAGGATATATTTTAGTTTTTAATATTCCTACATTGTTTACATTTATGCATGCTAATTAAAAAATACTGTGGCAGAATAAAATAGAATCGACAATGAATCATAGATAAATTAATCASAAACTATTTTCTTACTCTCTCGCTTGTTAGCTGGCAGCGGATCCTAATCTTTTTCTGAGCTGGCAACAAAGCACAATCAAGGTCTCGTCAATCAGCAGTTAGTGAAAAAGGCGAGATGTCAGAAGAATAGCGATAAAACGAACTGCCAAAATCAGTACGTTACTTCGTTCGTAGATTATTGTTATTGTTGGAGACAATAAAATTATTAATTTAGTGCAGTTTTGCGATAAAAAAGTGAGTAAGTATATTACGGAGATAAGAAGGAGCAAAGTAAATGTTTTTTAAAAGATTTATTCGTGTTTTATAGGGAATATACCGTAAACAAAAAAGTGTATAATGGGGTGCAGAGGACAACAACGTTTTTTCAAGTTTAAAAATCAGGAGAAGGACAAGAAATTGAATATTTATTTGAAATTGTAATTAATATGAATTTGTTAATAAGTGGTTAAAAAGTTGTATAAATAAATAATAGTAGGCATGCTGTAATTATTATGGTAATTTCTTTGTTTTAGGTTTTAAGCTAATTTTATTTAATTCGTATTAGCTTTACTATATATATTATAAAATAAAAATATAAAGAAGACATGATGTAGATACTAGTCATCTTTTTGTTTTAGTTTTTAACTCGACTTAACTTAATTTCTATTAGTTTTAATATAAGTTGATTTAGGCTGTTAAGTGTTGGTTGTTGTAAATGGCGTTTGTTGGTTTTTAGAACATGTAGTAATAAATAATCAAATATTTTAATTATGGCTTTAAGGTTATGGGTTATTTATCTTTTTTATTGGAGTTGAAATTTGGCAGAACCGTTTTGGGGCATCAAAAGTCTAAATTTTTGTTCGCCTGTGAGCACCATTTTTCCAAAGAAATGAGATGGAGAWAAAGTCGATGTCGTTTACAGTATCCAACGCTAATTCACTAAATGTACATGCACCCAGTCTTCAAGGTAACCAAATTGTGGCTCCCAATTCTCCGATAGAAATAAAGAGCACAAACTGGACGAGGGGAGTAAGAAGTTGAAGGCTAGATTAGAAGAAAAAGATAGAAAGATTAGTAATTTGCAGTACCAGTTGTCAGACCTTTCACTGAAATACAAATGAAAAAAAAAAAATTAAAAGAGACGGAAGAGTTGTTCAATTTTACTATGCATTTCCCGCACAGATTAGAGCCATAGAAGAAAATAGTTTTAAAAGCGAACGAACTCCAAAGGTCGCAGATACGACCACTATTTCAAAACCTTAGCTTTTGTTGTATACTTTCTGTCTCCCTTAGCTTATAGATACCTGAAGTCTCTCCTTAGATTTAACGAAGAGAGAACACTTGATGAGTTCGCTTCAGAATGGCCCCGTGACCCAGGTTATAATAACAGTACTCTCTCTCTCTTTTTGTAGAACGAGAATATTTTTCCTGGAAATTTTTTTTAATAGAGATCTTAGTAGACCCAACTTTCTAACTTTTGTAGGATAAGCTGGCTTGGAAGACGGAGTCATGTGTAGAAGTTCACGCAAGTGAGGAAAGTTTTCTGATCGCCATTCATTTGGGAGTGGCCAGAAACGATTCTTTTACATATGACTCAAGCAGCTCACGACTTCCGGTCCTTGA
>NW_017534468.1:13788-26545 GCF_001853355.1 Bactrocera latifrons
TAGCGAAAAGAAGAAACGACTGGCGCGCTGTTGTTAACTCGGCTATAATCGCGTAAGCGGTGTCTACGCCAATCAAGAAGAATCTGCGCTATTGAATACAAGGGGGCAGAATGTTTGATTCTATACATTTCTTTGAGTTCTAACGATTTGCCATTTCAGTTCAAACGTAWTCCGTTTCCAGTAAAAATTGCATTTGAGATGACAATCAACAGGACACAAGGATAGTCACATAGTGTGTGGTATAAATTTGGAAATTCTATGTTTTTCACACGTCCAGATATACGCGGCGTCCTCACAAGTTGGAAAACCATCTTTTCTGTACACCGGAACAGAAACCAAAACATGATTTTTATCAAGTTGCGTTGCATTGAAGAAAAAAAGGAAAGTTAAATTTAACTTTCTTTTTATTTCAAAACACATAATTACACGCAGGACAACGGCTGCGGGGTCAGCAAGTTTATAATAAAAAACATTCAAAATCAGTCACCGCCACCACTCGGACAAACCAATCCTAAGCCACCAGTACCGATGGAGGTGAACCCTTCAATATATTCGCGAAGAATAAACTATATGTTTAGTGAATTTAAAAACTACTTGGGATAATAGACTGCGTCTTCGATCCGACACCGTGGTTTATGTCTTTGTTTTTTTTTTTTTTATTAGATCTTTTGGGCATATTAAAATGAAAAAAGTTATTTTTACTAAATTATTTGCTTGAAATCTATAAACATGTAATTGAAAAATTATAAGATCTACTGACCCCTTAGTATGGTAATCTGGCCTGTTTTTTTTTACCTTTTTTTCATAAAAATTCTTATTCTACAATATAACGGTTTTCACATGTCGTGAGGTATATCGTGGAGTGTATAAATAAATTGTTTGACGACATCTTACGAAGAAATGGCTGGGAGAATGAGATGCGTTTTTTCACTGGTGGATACCATTTCTAATATTTGGATCATCTGAAACACAAAGCCCAATTTATTTATAAAAAGTATAATATGTACGTGAATGGTTATCGTCCCTACTAGTGATGAAAAAATGTTGATAACTAAAAAAGTAATTAACGTTTTTTTTTTAAATTTCCCCATGTTTTTTTGCACAAAATTTGTCATAACACTGTCAATAAATAAAAAAATTATGAATATTTTATTTATTTATTTGTTTATGAAATGAAAAATAATAATACAATTATTATCTTACGGAGTAAGAAGTACTAGCTGCCGGGCTTACGGCTTACTGCTCTAATAAAACTATATTGTCTTAGAATATTAATATACTAGCCAGTAAAAGGTAAATATGAGATCAATATTACTGTCAGTACAATTATTAAAATAATTGATGTTAGTAAAGGAAGTTATTTGGATCTAAGGTAACTTACAATTAGGGAATTAAATTAACTTTCTAAGGCCAGTTTTGTACAAAAATTCGGCTACCTTGGGGATGTTTTCTTCAGAAAAAGCCTTGAGCGTATTTGAAATGGGCTGGTCATCAAATAGTGCGCTTCTAGTTGCACTAAACCTAGTGGGTTCATCGAGAAGATGTTTAACTGCAAGCGATGGATAAGTACAGAATTCGCAGCGTGGTGTAATTGAACCGTTTAGCAGGTGCGAGTGGGTGGCCATGGTATGCCCAATTCGAAGTCGAGTAAAAGCAATAATGTCACTAGCTCGTTGCTAGTTTTGCACACTGTTCCAAGAATTTGTTTTCTGTTCTTTAAGGAAGTTATTATCTTTAAATAATGCCTCCATTGCTACGGATTTTGCTTTCCGATCCGCTAATTCGTTCCCAGTAATACCCGCGTAACCAGGAATCCTCATAATTTTGATTTCTTTGGCATTTTGTATAAGCGATTAGGGGTACCTTGTTAGTAATATTCATAATACTAGCAATAGTTGACATACTGTCTGTGCAGATTATCATCTTGTCGTTAGATTCTGAGGCTGCTAGTATTACGTTATATACTGCAACCGCACTACTGCAATATATCTGCCGTATACACTGATCCATAATTTGATAGATGCCCTGCTATTACTGTTTTCCTATCGACTTGGACCACAGCGAATGACGTGTGGTCCTTCGACTTTGACCCATCGGTGTAGTACATTTTTCATTCGTTCCGAAAAGGAGCTCTATATTCTTCAAAAAGGCGTTGGAATACTGTTGGGCTTGTGGTTGACTTGGCGTGATTTGTTAAACCGATAAGGGAAGATGAGTAGCTTAAGTCCCAAGATGGTGAATTGACGGGAGACAGAAAAGATGGTTTCGAGTATATTCCTAAAATTTTAGCGTATTCCAGCACTCTGTGCAACGTTGGCGTGCGTCTTGGGGTTTTATTAGCGGCCCATATCGTTGTGATAGTGTCATAAATAATACTATTTCTGCAGAGAAAGATCTTGATATAACCCTCATAGTGGTATATTTAATTCTTTCTTGTAAGGTGGGCTTCGGCTAAGATGCATTGAATTGGGGATGTTGGAAAGGCTCTTTGCACTATTTCCGAATATTGGTAAGCCATAGTCAATCTTCGACAATATTATGCCTTATAAGGCAGTTTTTAGAAGATAGATATTTAATAATATTTAACCTGACAGCTAGGCTTTTTTTAACCTAATATAGTGCTGCTTAAAAGTTAAACGTTTGTCGAAGGTAATTCCAAGGAACCATAAGCTAGAAACATTTGAAATATTAATATTATTATGAACTAAGTTTAAATCCGTACATCTATGTTTGCGGCACATATGAAAATATTTGCACTTATTGAGCGACAGAGTCGGCCCAGAACAATTCGAYCAGTTAGAGATATCGTTTAGTATTTTTAGAAATTTATTTTTAACAGTGTTTTATTATTATTTTAGAATAGAGTAAAACGTCATCAGCATAAATAATGTGGGAAATGTTCTTATGTCTGCTAATTATGTGGCTTAATTCATTAAAAGCGATAGCAAATAGCATTACGGAAAGGGGGGATCCTTATGGGATACCATTATGTTGGTTATGTAAACTGGAAAAAACATTATTTAATTTTACTTTGAATTTACGGTTAGTAGGAAAAGATTTGATAAAATGATATATTTTATTACCAAATTTCCATTCTTCTAATTGACGTAGAACTATGTGAGCTCCAACTCGATCAAAAGCCTTTTCAAAATCTAGACTGAGCGTAGAGATATGATTGCGGGAAGACAAACCATATGAGGCGAAACTTTCAAAAGGAAGGAGCGCGTCGGAAGTTCCTTGCCCCTCTTTGAAAGCGAACTGATGTGGACTGATCAAACTGTCTTTAGAAGTATACCACATAATGCGTTTTGAAACGATTTTTTCCATTAACTTACTCATGCAAGATATAAGTGAAATAGGTCTATAATTTAGATCTTCTGATTACGGGTTAGTAGACTTTGGTATGGGAACAATTGTTCCAATTTTCCAGTTTTGCGGATAAATTCCGTCCGTTAAAATTTATTGTACAGTTTGATTAATCGTGATTTAAGCGGTGGAGGCAAGTTTTTTATCATATCGTATGAAATTCTATCTGCGCCAGGAGTTTTACCTGACAGAGCAGATATTGTACTTTCGAATTCTAGATAAGTGATCTCTGATTCTATTATTTTAGCTGGTGAGTTAAGCTGATTGTAGCTGCGACTCAGAGTTTCATATTTTTTATCTATAAAAGCGGAACTAAAGTTCCCATCGCTAGAATACGTAGAGCAAGTGGAGGCAAACTGTTCAGCTATCGCCTTGAGATCGAATATTGGACCAGTTGGGCTATTAACAAAATTTATATTGACTTGGGAAGTTGAGCCAGTTAGCATTTTAATGTCCGACCAAATCTTTTTAGGATTAGAACTGGGATTTGTTTCTGTGGTAAGTTTTTCGAAGCACATTCGTTTTGCTTCTTTACTTTTCTTACAAAAAATAGCATTTGCTTTCTTGTATAAAATCAGGTTGGCTTCTGTTCTGGAGCGCTTGTATTGTCTCCTTATGCTGTTTTAAATTTCTTAAGCTCTCCAACTCCTTTGGCCAGTAAGGAACTACTTTTTTATGGGGTTTAGAAATAGTTTGCGGAATTGAAAGGTGCATGCATGTGTCTGCTTTACCTGTCAGGGACCTTAGTTTAGGAAAGGCCTTTGCAAAGGATGACGTTGCAATTTCAGTTACTATTGGGTAGTGGTCACTACCAAACAAACTATCAAGAGTTCGGCTATTCACTGTTGGAGCTATATTGGTAAAGAAAATAGAAAGGCCGAAAAGAATTATGAGTTGACTAAGTTTTCCAGAATTAATCCTCTTTGGTTCGTTCGGGGGGAGCCCCATAATGGGGACCACGAATTCATATCTCAAACCAGGATTACGGGCTTGGGTACTGAAGAGAGAATTTGCTGAAGCTCAGTAAGCGTGAAATTTTGTTGTGGGGGAATATACAAGCAAATAATCGTAAATTTAAATTATATGGATATCTGAATGGCTAAAGAAGCTATATTTGAATGGATTTCGAGGAATTTATGTGGAATGTCTGTTCTTACTAAAACAGCAATACCTTGTTTGTTTGTTAATTTCTGAGGTAAATTTAAGAAATAGCTAACATACTTATTTGGTACAAAAGCGTTTTTATTTACAGCAAGATGGGTTTCTTTTAAGGCAATGAAGTGTGGTGAGATATCTTTAATGAGAATTTCAAGTTCAGTGTAGTTGTTGTAGAAGCCCTTTATGTTCCATTGAAGTACATTGAACATAGAGCAAATAGGACAAAGAAGAATGGATAAGATTTCTTCATCGTCGAAAGTTGGCATAATCTGATCACGGTCTGGGTGACTGTGTTGTTGAGTAATTAATGAGTTGGTTTGTGAGTTGTTGATAAAAGTATTTGAAGTGTGGTGAGATTGTAGTTCGCTGATAAATGAATGAGTGGCTACTAACTCCACTTGAGGTGTGGAATTATTAGCAAAGCTGTTAAGAGTGCTGTGGGAGGAAGAGTTGAGAGAAACAAATGGGAGAGATTGAGAATTTACTGGAT
Source organism: Bactrocera latifrons (assembly GCF_001853355.1). Taxonomy (NCBI): domain Eukaryota; kingdom Metazoa; phylum Arthropoda; class Insecta; order Diptera; family Tephritidae; genus Bactrocera; species Bactrocera latifrons. Next base: position 18,803 of record NW_017534468.1, read on the forward strand.
TTATTGTGTTACTTTTTACTGGAACATAATTTAGTTTTAGAGCGTAAGAAGAGGTTGCTGAAGTGTTTAAGTCGTTGTTGGCGTTTGGAGTAGGRTATGTTTGAGCAGTGTTAGTGCTCACTACAGTCTCATTGTGAGAGACTTCGGAAGAAGTTTTATTGGATTCGGAAGGTATATGAATTTGATTCGTTTTGTTTTACTTTTTCTGTAAAAGTAGTGTTTGGAAGGCTGGGCACTTATACTTTATGTAGTTTTATAGCCTCACGCATCGTACATTTGTTAACAGTTTTAATTTTTAGAATCTCTTTAGTTTGGACGTACCTAGGACAAGTATTTGAATATGATGCGTGCTCACCAGTGCAATTAGCGCATAAGGTGCGCGAATATTGTACTGAGCCTTGAAGGGGGAAATTACAAGTTTCACACGCAGGTTTGTTGTTACACCTTTTAATGGTATGCCCTAAGAGTTGGCATGATTTACATCTTATTGGATTGGAAAAATATGGTCTTACACGCGCTGAGCGCCATGAAACCTCCACTTTACTAGGTAGTTTGTATAAATCGAATATAAGAAGGGTAACTCCCTAAGGTATTGTCCACCTTCTTTTACAATATATTGGAATTATACACTCCAACAACACCTTGCTCTTTCATGTTTTCAATAATTTCGTCTTCAGGTCCATTATTGAGGCATGCTGCAAATATTGTACCAGCAACAACAAATTACCATCCCGTAGCTCAGAAATTGAGATTATTTCTTTGCTTATAGCTTCCAATGCTTTATTCACTGCAAAACAAGAGTATTTCGATATTGGTTCTGTTGAATCACTTGCTGAAATAGTAAGGATTTTGGATTGTTCTGTTTAGTTTTAGGTAGTTCGGGAAAAATCAGGGCTTTATATATTGTTATTTTACGTTTGGCTTGGGGACATTCAGCTAATAAAGCGAACCCATTGTCCCCCAAATTTGGTGGCCCGGGGGTCATTGGAGATAATGAAAGCACAGAATAATGCTTAGCGGGAAGCAGAGAATTGGTGAGCACCACAGACAAAAGATAGTCAGAAAATACGTCCACTCGCGATGGGTATCAGTCGGAGACTGAGTTATGAATATAGTAGGGACGATAGCCAGGCGTTTTGTGAGTATTAAAAAAAAACCCAAATCGGTTGAGTAGTTCGGCCGGAAACAGTGGGTTTCTACATTAATTCTAAGGTGTAAGGGAATAGATTAGATTACCCTACTGACCCCTTAAGTCGCTAAGCTGTTTGGTTAGTTAAAAGTTACATTATATTATTTACTGAAAAATTAAGAGAAAAATTCTGAAAAGAACTTTGTTTATTTTGAACAAAGTACCTGCTGTACGAATTTAAAGTATATATACAATATATACAAATATAATTGTTGCTGTTCCAACGTCTTAGCGCATATGAGGAGTCCGACGAGGTGGACATCCAAGAAATCAACGTTACAGAGGAGTCATCCGAGATTCAACGGTGGCACAACTGCAGCAGGAGATGAAGCATTTACTCGAAATAATGCTACAGTTACTATAAGTACAGTAGAATCCCGATTATCCGGATCAATTAAAACCAGGGGTATTCCGTATAATCGAAAATCCGGATAATCGATTTCAAAGCAAATCAAACAATATTTAAAATATAATAAAGTTTTATTATGTAATAAGTTTTACAAGTGTAGTTCAGATAATACATATGTACGATATATAAAAACCGAGCTATAACGATAAATAATGTATTACATAATGCCTATGTAATTTAAAACTTTGGTTGGAAATAACTTGTTATTGGTCTTTGACGTAAAGAATCATTTCGTTTCATTGCGGCCAAGTCCCTGATGCGTTTCAGTTGTAACAACTGTATGGGATCCGATACATCCTGTCTTTCAAACCACTTAAAGCAATATCAAGAGCTTCAAAAGCTTCTGCGTGAGATGGTACTTGACATACTTCTTCATCTTCTCTTTCGTTATTGTTCAAATCCTCAATGATTTCTTCATCAGTTARTATCTGAAATCCAGGGTCTTCATTATCGCAGTTCAGCCATTCCTTAATATTTTCTTCATCGCACCCTTCACSAATGCTAAGAATTTTCATTGCTTCTGTTATTTCTTTAAAATCGTCATGCGGTTTAATCGAGGAATTAGATAGTGTTAATTTTARTAATTTATTCCAAGCTCTTTTTAATGTTTGCGTTTCCACAGAGTTCCACGCTTCTACCAGCATATAACAACAATCTTTCAAATTTGTTTCCTTAAAAAACTTTAACGTCGTTTCTATTTCACTGTCCTCTGTTGTCAAAAGACGACGCAATAGTTGCTTTCTGTATAAACGTTTTAAAGTTTCAATGATACTTTGGTCCATTGGTTGCAATATCGRTGTTACGTTASGGGGTAAAAACTTAACTGTGAACTTCCCATTTTCTCGATTTAGTGTTTCAGCGRAAGGGTGCGTTGGTGCATTATCTAACAACAACAATACGTCGCCCTCTTTCCCCACGTCCTTTTGAAATTTCTTCACTTCAGGAATAAACGTATTTTCATACCAAGTAAGAAAAATATCTGTGTTCATCCATGCTTTTTTTTGGTTAGCGTAAGTTAAGGGGATTTTAACATTTTTGAAACAGCGCGGATTTTTTGATTTACCAATAAGTAGCAGTGGCAATCGATGAGTTCCATTAGCGTTTGCGCAAACCATAACTGTAACTCTGTCCTTACTCACTTTGTGCCCAGGTGCTGCATTTTCACGATGCKATGCTAACGATCTGCTTGGTAGAGCTTTCCAATTAAGACCTGTTTCATCTGCATTGTATACAAAATCAAAATCGTATTCTTTTTCATCTAGAAATTCTTTTAACTCGTCTACAAAAGAGTCGGCTGATGCAACGTTAGCAGAAAGTTTCTCTCCTTGAATCTCCAGTTCTCGAATGCCATGTCTAGATTTGAATCCTGCTAACCATCCACGGCTCGCTTTGAAAGAATTATCACCACCAAGTTTTTGATTAAAATCCAATGCTTTTTCACATAACAGAGGTCCTGATATGGGCTGGCCACATGCTCNGCTCGCTTTGAAAGAATTATCACCACCAAGTTTTTGATTAAAATCCAATGCTTTTTCACATAACAGAGGTCCTGATATGGGCTGGCCACATGCTCTCTTTTGTAAAAACCAAGTAAAAACTRCWTTCTCCAGAATTTCATTTTGAGATTTTTTCATAACTTTACGTTGCGAACTTCCATCTTCTTTCTCAAGCGCGCAGGTGAATTTCATTATGGCATCAGAATTCTTTTTAATGTCTGATATCGTAGAAGTTCCTACACCATATATTTGTGCCAACTTACTGCCAGATTCACCATTTTTTATACTTTTAATTATCTTCACTTTGTCATTAAGAGACAACACTACTCTTTTTCGCTTGGACATTGTAAACTTCTAACACAAAAAGGCAGACAAAAATATGAGACAACCTTTCAGTTGAACGCTATCTAAGAAAATGAAACTATAACAAACACTATCCCGCAAACAAATGAAAGCGGGAGTACACGTAACACGATCAGACGCAAAAATAAACTTGTCGTAACATGTATCATTGCACCGTTAAAACATTTTCAAATTGACAATTAGAGCCGAGACGAAGGAGTCCGGATAATCGGATATTCGGATAATCGGTGTTCGGATAATCGGGATTCTACTGTACAAAATAAGGGCACAGGTACAGTCAGAAACCAAAACGCAGCTAGTAACGATAGCGCAGTCGCAGTCAACGGCGGCGCAAGCGTTGAAAATCACGCCACTGGCACTATTTCAATGAACGACGACAGCACAGTGCCAACTAACAACAACGTTACAACACGCTTTCAAAGCAACGGGAATATTTCTGCGAACGAGAATATTTGAACGAACGTGAATATGCGACAGTAAACTAGAAATTTTCATTGTTAGCTATCTATAACACAACTTGTACGAATTTAGTTCCGACCGAGACGGAAATTCATTTCGTGATGGCCAATACAACGAGGAAACCAAAATAATTCGTAAAAGAATATTGTTTTCAAGTGGCGGTACTAGGTATACATTACAAACTAAGTGAGGCAGCCATTATACGCTATGCAAGAGCTAGGTTAAAACATAGAAAACTTCAACAAACCATTTCAGCAATGAAGTTCACAACAATGAAACAGATGAGAGACGCCATCGAGGACTATTTCATTAATCGCGGCATCGCTAAGTGAGCTATATCAACCAACCAAGCGAGACAACAATAACGGAAAATATGCTGAGTCAATGAAACAAGATGATGAATTTAAAGCACATTTGAAATGCTACAATTGCAACGCACCTGGATATTTCTCCAGCAAATGACCACTGCCGCAGAAACGACATCATTGTACAACGTGTAACAAAGTTCATCCAAACGGATTACGCATCGACGATAAAGCCGTAAAATGCTGCCTTCGTTCACGGAGGCTTTTACCATAGACCATCGACGAAATCAACATTGAGACGCAAGCCTACATCGCTGATGACGAGTTACTAGAACAAGACGTTGAATGTTGAAAATGGTCGCAGAATATTCGAAAGCAGGTGACGGTAATAACTGAGAGCAATTTTTCCAAACTAACGTCCAATTTCAGCCAAGAAGAAGAACGAAATAAGGTGCAAAGTCTTCTGGCAAGCTATGGCGAGGTTTTGTCCACATCGAACTTAAGAGAAATCGCACCGTATTTCAAGCGCCTTATCGTTTCCCCGAACCGAAGCTTGATATTGTCAACAAGATTTTTGAAGAATTACTTGAGCGTGATATTATCACGAAATCGACATCCGAATACACAAGTCCCGTGGTTTTAGTCAAAAAGAAGAATGGAAGTGATCGGATATGACAAAGAAAATAATAATATATAAATAAAATAAATAATTAATAATAATTTTCCAGTTCCGAATATGGAACGGCTACATGAAGCAAAACGTTGCCGATACTTTTTGTCACTAGATTTGAATAGTGGGTACTATCAGATCGAAATGGAAATCGGAAATAAACTACTTTTGTCACAACGGACGGCCTATAACAGTTCAAACGCATGCCTTTGGTCTAAAGAATTCACCAGCTGTGTTTAATAGACTCATGGTAAAAATCCAAAGACGAGTGGAGACGGGCGTCATGCTGCATTATATGGATGACATACTAATTCGCAGCAATTCCTTCGACGAAATGTATATAAAGTTTTCTCGCATACTCCAAGTACTACGCACATGTTGACTTACATTGAACGTTAACAAATGTGAGTTGTTCACGCAAACAATAACTTTTTTGGGACATCAGCCTTCTCCCGAAAGCATCAGCCCGGCAACGTTAAAACCAACGCCATCGTAAGTTTTCCACAGCCGAGAAATGTCAGTGAAGTACGCAAGCTTTTAGGTCTCAATGGCTACTTCCAAAAAATCATCGCCGGTTATTCCATTATTTCTGAGCCGTAACGCAAATTGTGAACGACACCGCATTCGCAAGGGGGCAACAGCAAGAGTCAGCATTCAACGAACTCAAAACCGCACTATCATCGAAACCAACCATGGTCACCTACCGCATCGAAGCCGAACACGAACTACATATAGACGTAAACTCTTTAGGCCTTGCACGCGTTTTGTTGCAAGTGGAGAATGGACAACTGCACCCGATCTCATACTTTAGTCGCTCCACTATGGACAACGAAAAACGTTTCTACAGCTATGAACTCAAAGCAGCAGCGATTGTGGAATTATTAAAAAGATTCAAATACTACGTATACGGAAAGAAGATCAAAATTATCACCTATTGCAACGCTTTACGAACAGCGATGAAGAAACGAGAGCTCATACTACGAATTGCCCGATGGTGGTTGAGAATCCAAGAATTCGACATTAAAATTCAACATCGACCAGGTGCTCGAATGGCCCATATCGATGCGTTGAGCCATGCACCTTATGAAGAGGCACACGAAGTAGATACCGCTAATCTAAAAATTCCCAAGATGATTATCGATAAGGCAGATTGGTTGTTTAGTGTTCAGCTATAAGACGAAAAATAAGAAACATCGTTAACGAAATACAGAATGCGGTGAAACCAGAAAATACGACAACAAACTACTATAGGTTGTTCTGAAGCAGTTAAGGTTCCAAATACTCCACGAATGCCACGATAAGGCAGGTCATATGAGCGTTGACAAAACGAACTTTCAATCTCTTCTGGTTTCCTCAAACGCGCAATTACGTAAAGAGTTACATCAACTCATGCGAGGGCTGTGCTTTAAATAAAACCCCTGGCAAAGGACGTGAGGGTCGACATCACTATGACAACGTTAAACCAATACCGTTTACGACAATACACATTGATCATTTGGGTCCGTTCCCAAAAAGTTTAAAACGCAACGAGCATGTGTTGGTAATTGTAGATTCAGTTCCCAAATTCACAATTCTGCGAGCAGTCAAGAGTACCGAAACAAACGTATCTATCCGACCGAGGAACGCACTTCACTTCAAAATCGTTTCAAAAGTTTTGCAATGAATGAGCTAACCGCGTCATCCTATCCATGGTCTTACCTTCTACTGATAACGAAAGACAATGGGACGACAAACAACGCCAAATACAATGGAGCCTTAATCTCATCCCGAATAAAACCACAGCTTGTACACCATTCCGACTACTTTATGGGTACATGCCACGACACATCCTGCAGAATAAATTTATTCAGGCACTGCAAGACGATGATGGCGACGACACCGACCTACAGCAACTACGAGTCGAAACCGCTCAACGAATAAATGTCGTAAGAGCACAAGCCAGGAATCTATACGACGCAAAGCATAATAAACCGAAGACTTACAACGAAACTGATCTCGTATTGACTAGAATCGAACCAATAAGCTCCGGTGCATCACGTATATTAGAACCACGATTCAGTGGACTATTAATCATCACCAAAGTCCTGCCAAATAATCGCAGTACCTAGCCCGGTAGGTAGGTAGGTAGATTCACTTTTTTAAACGCGATTTTCTCGAAACTTCTTTTTTCCACACGGGGCCGGTTCAAGTTCTATACAACCGATTTAATTTCATTTTGTGTGAACCTTCTTTATATAATCCTTTATCTTTATATAATCCTTAATCTTTTGTTTTTAATATTTAAAAAAAAAATTCAGGAATTTTTCAAAAAAAGTTTTTTTTTGTGTTCCCTGAAATAGGGACTATAACAGCATTCTTGCCGATTAAGAATTTCTTTTGATTTTWATTTTTTATTTTTTTTTCAGACCACCGCGCCCTTTTTTACACCGTTTTCCCCCTCCCTCTAATTATTTTAATTTTTAATACTTTTTTGTAAAATATTCTTAAGATATCAATAAAAACACCATAAAAATGGATAGTAAAAATATTTTTGGTTTTTTTTTTATAAAAATCAAAAAACTGCCCAAAATTTTATTTCCAGAGCAGAAAACCCCCTTAAATGAAAAAAGATTTATTTCTTGACATTGACTTTTCTCCAGTACTCCAGTGCCCCAAAATATTATTTGAAGGTAGGCTATAATAGTGGGTAGGTGGGAATAGTGGATAAAATAAATGTGTGCATCTTGTTTATATGGTTCTTCTTGATTGGCGTAGCGCGATTATAGCCGAGTTAACAACAGCGCGCCAGTCGTTTCTTCTTTTCGCTACGTGGCGCCAATTAGATATTCCAAGTGAAGCCAGGTCCTTCTCCA
>NW_017534468.1:28671-33068 GCF_001853355.1 Bactrocera latifrons
GACCGGAAGTCGTGAGCTGCTTGAGTCATATGTAAAAGAATCGTTTCTGGCCACTCCCAGGTGAATGGCGATCAGAAAACTTTCCTCACTTGCGTGAACTTCTACACATGACTCCATCCTCCTGGGTTAGAGTTAATAATTTAATGAGAATTGTTGGCATATGTGTAGATATTTTTTACTGAAATTAGTACCCTCATGTAGATCAATGAATATTTTGAAAAATTATTGAATTCAATAATCCTATAAAAAGATAAATTTCCGGTGAAAACATCTTTCGCTCTAACTACAAACAAGTCCCAAGGCCAAACTGTAAAAGTAGTAGAGATTGACCTATGAAAAGAATGTTTTAGCCATGGCCAACTGTATGTTGCTCTATAGCGGGTCAGAGGTTAGTAGAGATTGACCTATGAAAAGAATGTTTTACCCATGGACAACTGTATGTTGGTCTATAGCGGGTCAGAGGTCATAAACATTAATTTATATTGCGGTCACAAAATAAATATCGTTTACGGGAAAGCTCTGAGTCACAAATAATTTTGGAGAAGCAGAGAGAGTAAAATATATGGTAAAGGCCTTTTTACAAAAATTAAAAAAATAATTATACAAAAAAATATACTTTCATGTTCGAATTTACTCATTTCACTCATTTTTAATGACCCCACGCAAAAACGAGAAAGCATCTGTGGGAGAGTTTGTACCAAATTATAACTTTCGAAATGATTGTTTAATACCAGTGTGAAGCCGGGGCGAGCTATTAGTTCCCAACGGCCATTTGGAAACCTCCTTTTACAAAACATCGTAAAAGCGGTCATCTTTTCAGGTTAAGTTCTACTTTCTCGATGCTATGTAACATTAAGTCTTTATTTTGCAACAGTTTGAGTAGCAGTTACTTTAGTTTAAGAAATTTTAAATTTTTGTAAAATCAAAAGTTTGTGTCTTAACTGCATGTGTAGTGAGCATCTAGCATCAAGAAGAATAAGATTGCAAGTTATTCTCACAAAGAGCGAAAACATGAAAAATAASGAAATGGAAACTAGCAGAAACAGCATGACAATATTAAAATGTTGCTTTTAATAACAATGGCAATATCTATTTTCTGATAGCAGATATTTCACTAGCAGAAATAACTTACATATCATAACAAAGTCATTTCCTTCAAACAGCTCTTTCGATGTGAAATAAAGATACTCAAAATAAATGAACTCATTCGCTTTGCAGATCCCATAAATTGAAATCAATCAATTTAATTCGAAATCGAAATCACATCAATTTAATTGGATTCTGGAACATGTCTGCCTATAATATTTTCATTGTTTTTTTTATTAAAAAGCCACGATTAAGTTCGTATGTAAAAATATAACATTCATTTCTATGCTTTCAATTATAATGTAAATAATTATTTACAATTTCGCGAAAGTTCTATCTATTACCTTTTTTCTGTTTATAAATGTATATTATATATAACAATTTTTATTTAAATCTTAGCATCCAGCTCTCAAGCAATGTAAAATCTTCATATAAAAAACGCTTAAAAAATGGTCAAGAAAATTTCCTGCGGTATGCAGCTTTAAAGAAATCTAGTACTAATTTTTAATAAATTTTTTCAATAAAATGCGTATTAGGCAATCCTGGTTTTGCGAAGGAACAATTAAACACCAATTGTTTCTTGAAGGAAATTCAAAGTAATCGTTAAATTTATCCCAAAATATCCCTCATTATTATGAAGTATAGCTCATTTTAAAAAGTTATACAAAACTTACCAACATCAACAACATTGCTTAAATCGCAAAGAAAATATTCATGTACTACACACATACATACATATTACACACAAAGTATATTTTCTTTGTTTATTTTCCTTGCTCTTCTAATGTAGATCATTCACAATGCGTAACCCGCTGTTAAAATTACTTGAAGAAATAATGAATTAAAAGCGGATCTTAAAAGAGAAATAATTATACATTAATTTTTGTATATGTACATATACTTTACATGCGCACATTTATATATGCTAATTAAGTAATAATAATGTAAATGAACAAATTTAGTAGTTGATAGTAGTAAGTTCATTTGAATTTGGAATCCAGCTTGACAGTTTTCCTCCAAAATTTAAATATGAATCAATCTAAAATGAATAATATGGAATTAAATAATTCTATGAAAGATTGTGCCCATGACGATTGAGCAGACGTTCCATTGCCCGACCACGAAGAAGTTCCAATAGCTATTACCTGTCTGAAGAACAACAAAGCAGTATGGGCGAATGGATTGCCGGCCGAGCTATTCAAACACGGCGGCGAAGAACTGATAAGGAGCATGCATCAGCTTCTTTGTCGAATACGGTCGGACGAAAACATGTCCAACAATTGGAATTTAAGTGGGCTGTGCTCTACCTAATCCACAAAAAGAGAGACCGCACAATCTGCGCAACAAGTACTCACTACTACTTAAAAATATATTCGTAGGCACACAGGCAAAATTAGCGATGAAAGGCTGTCGAAATGTCTTTATCATGGAAGATAATCGAATTGGGGTCCATCCCGATCTAATCATTTCTTTTTTATCGGTTGGGTGGAGAAAAACGATGGCTGACGTGTTAGTGTGCAGTGGAGTTGGTAAATTGTATGACGTGGTATGGTTGTGTTGGTGAGTAATGTGGTATGTTATGGTGGAGCTGTATGGTGTGATGCTGTAAGTTGTATGTGATGAATGTTGCAGTCAAATGAATGTTGTCTTGAGCTGCGAAATGTGACGAGTTCACAAGCCTCTGAAGCTTTTTTAGGGAGCGTTGAATTCCGTTGATCTGCCTTCTGCCAAGCAAATCATATAGTGGCCGTGATATGAAAATTTTAAATTTTCCGACTTACGGCGATGACCGTAATGCGTAAAAGAAATTTGCTGTCATTTTCTGAACCAAGAGCTCGAATTTTTGCTGTTGTAGAGCAACATGGTTTTTCTATCTTGTGAAGTTTCGGGATTAGACACCGAGAGTTGAAGAAGGAAGTGTTACGCATTTGCAGACAAAAAAGAAAGAGGTCGAAATGCCTGAGTAAGAAGAGCTTGATAAGCTGGCCGACAGGGGTAATGATCGAAAATTCTGCAAAGAGATGCGGCGCCTAACTGAAGGTTTCAATACCGGAACATATACTTGCAGAACCTCCAAAGGTGATCTAGTCACCGATGCCCAGAGCATACTTAAATTATATAGGGAACACTTCCTCAGACTGCTGAATGGCAGTGAACGCACAACGCCAGGAGAAGGCGAACCCTATTCCCCAATCGATGATGTTCCATTGCCCGACCATGAAGAAGTTCGAATAGCAATTAATCGTCTGAGGAACAACAAAGCAGGATGGAGCTGGCAGGGAATCAGGGCAGGACGAAATATCTCCTGTCATCAAACAAACAGTCGTCGCACTCGCGACTTAACTCTCACGTCACTGTTGACAGTCATAACTTTGAAGTCGTAGATAAATTTGCCTATTTAGGAACCAACATCAACACGAACAACAATGTCAACCTCGAAATCCAACGCAGAATATCTCTTGCCAACAGGTGTTGCTTCGGACTGAGTAGGCAAAGTCCTCTCTCGGCAAACAAAAACCAAACTCTATAAATCACTCATAATTCCCGTCCTTCTACATTGGGCAGATGCTTGGAGGATGACAACAGCTGATGAGTTGACGTTGCGAGTTTTCGAGAGAAAATTTTTGCGAAAGATTTATGGTCCTTTGCGCGTTGGCCTCGGCGAATATCGCATTCGATGGAACGATGAGTTGTATGAGATGTATGACGACATTGACATAGTTCAGCGAATTAAAAGACAGCGGCTACGGTGGCTAAGTCATGTTGTCCGAATTGACGAAAACACTCCAGCTCTGAAAGTACCCGCCGGAGGAAGTAAAGGAAGAGGAAGGCCTCCACTCCGGTGGAAGGACCAAGTGAAGAAGGACCTGGCTACGCTTGGAATATCCAATTTTCGCCACGTAGCAAAAAGGAAAAATGACTGGCGCGCTGTTGTTAACTCGGCTATAATCGCGTAAGCGGTGTCTACGTCAATTAAGAAAAAGAAGAGGTTTTGGAATTACCAATTTTGCTTGTAGCACGGTAGTTTTCTGAAATTGATTTTGCTTCATATTTTTAAAATTTGTGATATGAAGCAATGAGTGGAGTCTTCGTTGCCAGTACATATCTGTACAATTGAAATAGCTTTCATACTCCTTTGTCCCGTGAAACAGACATTTTTTTAAATTTCTCACAAGATCTTATATTATGACCTCTTTTATAAATTTCGCATAATGATTGCCAATGACTACTTTGATTTGACATGAATGTTTGGCTTCTGTTAACGTGTCTATTATATTGTACGTTGTTGTTGGTGTTTGGTGCATTCACCT
>NW_017534468.1:33133-45851 GCF_001853355.1 Bactrocera latifrons
AAAAAAAATCTTTGACTTTTTGCCAATGACTACTTTGATTTGACATGAATGTTTGGCTTCTGTTTGGTGCATTGATCTCAAAAAAAAATCTTTAGGTTCTTACCGCTGGTGGGGGAAAAATAAAAATTTTTGTTTGAGTGAGAATATATTCATTCTAACTGTTATTTGATAATTTTATTGCTTATACACTATTTTAGAAAACTATCATAAATAACTAAATATATGTGTATGTTTATATGTTTGTACGTGTTGCACACTACATGAGGTTGTTTTTAACTATACAATTTAATACACGTGTGTGTGTGTGTGTGTTTAATGTTATCTGATCTGTGAATTTATGATGCGCATTGATAAATACTGTTTATAGTAATATTTCGGTGAATTCGTGTCATGTCGGCTTTTCTTCGTTTACGTCCGAGGACGGTGTACCTTTTATTTTACCATTCTTTTTTAGTATATTTGTGTACTCTGCTGCACTGATTCCGTCCTTCGGCGATTATTGTCCTTGTTTTGTCGGCGAACATCCTGTCCTTTTCGTCATCTTGGCTTCTGGGTTCCGTTCTACACCTTCTGCTGTCATGCTTACATCGTCAGCGGCTTTAATTTCCACGTCTTCATTTGGCTCTTCGTCAGGTAAATCAGAGTCCAATGTTAAATTAGCAATCGATATAAAATCTTGGTTCTGTGTATTGTGTTGGTTTACGCAGAACTTGAATTTTCTCTACCTTGTCATATGATTCGACATTGTCTTCCAAAATGTGTCGATATCTTCAGCTTCGTCCTCATCTTCAAACAATTTAATCTGGACTTCACTTTCCCACATTTCTCCAAAATGTTATTGGAAAATTGGGAAGTTCTTCAAGTGATTCTTCATCAACTTCATTTTTTTAGTATTTTGTCTTCCTCCATTTCTTCTGCTGTTTCTTTCTCAGCATAAGACAGATATATGCAAGATAGATAAAGGATTGGAACTTTATACATTTTAAATCCGAGTTAAAACGGTTGAATATGAAGATTTCATGAAAATCTAATGTATATGATATGTATTTATTTGTTATGTCATTCCGAAATGACTTTGTTGGAAAAGTATTGGACATGTGCAATACCGTTTCGGATAAAAACCCTTGGGCATCAAGAATTTTGTTCTTGCTTATATCCATGATTTTTTCCGCAACACTTTCCGTATTTGTGTAACTGCTGGTATTCTCTAAAAAAATCGTTGAAGTTATATTGTAGTGCCTCCACTCACAGCCGCTTAATATTTCTTGGATAGCAGTTAGATCACTGCGTTTAGTCTCTGCTAAGACGGCTCATTTGTCGGTTTAATATGTGGGAATAAACACCTGTTTCACAATTATTGTTTTATATTGTTAAATGCGGGAATATACACCCGTATTACAATTATTTTTATTTTAATTTGCCTATATTTTGAACCGATCTTTTGTGTATATTGCCTGTTTTGTTAATACAGGAGTTTTTAATTTGGCCCAGTTCTTTATCCGGTTAGAAGGCCCAATAATGTTGATTTTAAAGAACAAACGGTTAAACCCAAATAAGAATCTTTAAGTTCTTACCGCTGGTGGGTAAAAATTAAGATCTTTGTTTGAGTGAGAATATATTCATTCCAATTTTTATTTGACACTAGCAAACCCGGCGAACTCCGTTTCGCCACCAGATGGCTCCGTTTTATGTATCATTTCGTTTAGTGATTAAAAGGTGAMGAAAAAATTTTTGTTTGTTTTATATTTCAAAAGGAAAAATTATATTTCGTTTCACAACAGTAATTAATTCATTTCGATTACAAAAATGAAGGGTTATTTAGTTGAACTTCTCAAAGTAAATGAAAATGAATCCAAAGTAAATATTGAATCGAAGCATTATACGTGTCCGCATATTATCCGTTTCATTGAAGTGCTCTTTGGTAAAACACATTTTTTTGTTTTTTGGTCTGACGTTAACCCAAACAAAGCGGATGGTTTCCCAACTCGTGAACACGCAACATATAACTGCCCATGTGAAAAACAATAATTTTCTAAATTTATCCCGCAAGCACTAAGCGATTGGCCTTGCAACTTGTTAATTGTCATTGCGAACTGGAAATTGCAATCGTTTGAAGTCAAACGGAAGATTAGTCGGAATCATTGGTATTCGAGGAATACATACATTTTCACCTRCATACTGTCCTCAATTAAATTCGGCATAAGTTTTTTACCGAAAGTCGAGYACCGTTGTCMCKAAGGATTCCAATTACGGAATATCATAATAACTGTACCAACTTTGAGTTTCAAGTTATGTTGTGGAAATCGTGGTAACTACAGAGAGTTCAAAAACTCTGTTGGATAATTTACTTCATCATCGGGATTTGTTATGGAATCAACGGATTGGTATGTCACCAAATCGCCAGCAATTTTTGATTGAATGGTGAAATTCAGTGCGTGTACATCATACTCGTTGACTTAACCAAGCATAATTCTGATAATTCTCACTAATTTTTGGGAAAACATTTTCAATAAGAGCTAATTGAGAGTCTACAAATCGGCAAAAGTCGTTGGTAAGAGTAAATAATCCAGATGTCGCATCAACTGAACCTTTTCCATTTCCAACATATAACAACTGTTTGGAAAATTGTGCAGTACTTTGATTATTTCAAAGTTGAACTCTCATGTTAGTGGTTAGCGATAATGTTTTTACGTTATTCCATAAAGGTGATGTCTTCAGGCAAGCATTCAATTCATCTGTAGGCGTTCCACGGGGAATTACTGGCAATGTCTGCCAACAATATAATCAAGCAGCCAAAGATGTTATTATTTCGCCGAAGATCCTTCAGTATGAAGTTAAGTGCTTCAAGTGATTTATTATGAGCCATTGTGCACTCATCCCAAGCCATGAACATTGCATCAACAGTTTTGCCATTGCACTGGATCGGGAAATATTGCATGTTGGAGTATCAATTGTGTTTAAATTTAGTGGCAACTTAAAAGCAGAATGTGCAGTACGACCGCCACCTAGAAGAGTCGCCGCAATTCTAGATGATGCTAACGCCAAAGCTTTGTCACATCTTGATCGAATAGTGGCCAAAATCAATGAAATGACAAATATTTCTTCCTCAAGTGCGTCCAGGAAGAATAGACCACCGGTATTATTGTCCACTGTTTGCATTAATGTCTCGTTTGTATACTTGTTTTTACTGTTGATTCAGCAACGGCACATTATTTCGAATGAATTCCTGCAATGTATCAACATTTTATTGCAGCTCTCGATTTAATTCTTGGTTGAATGCATCGTGCATTCATCGATTTGTCACAATCATTTCTACTTCAATCAGTAGCTTGTTTGCAATAGTCAAGTATTGATCCTCAATCAGAATCAATCCTTCATTGTAGATTTCATGCGTAAGCGATGAAAGATCACATATGTCGCCTTTGCATTTGTTCYATAAATGAATTCGTTGCGAAGGAAAACATGTGGTGATGATAATTGCGAACAGCGTTCGTATTTGGTACGCATTTGATGAAACAACAGAATCCGCAAATGTTAAAACCCAATGAGGATCGTTCTCCAGCAAACCCAATAGTTAACATGCTTCTCAATATGTTTGGCATTGGTAGTCATTCACAGTTTTCAAATGCGCAAATGATTTTGGTCCACGTACATTTACCAACAGCAGTCGCAAATAAAAACATTCATCATTTCGAGGATGAACAGTATACAGGCGACCAGTGCATTAGTGGAAAACACCTGTGGCCAATCTGGAACTGGAGTTCCTTGTTTGCGACGTTGGAATTTCTTTGTTGATTGATTCCAAGTGTAATACCTTGGCATTTCAACGTACATCAGCGTCGCTGCGAATGGATCTGCTTCACACATTGCAAAGAAGCTAGTCAATGTTGTCGATGGTGATCTCTCAGCTCATTGTGGCGCATTAGCCTCAGTGAAGTAAACTCTTTGGCCATTTTCMAAATGCACTGTTAAATGTTCAACTGTGGGATATCTTTCATGAATTTGAAATGACAATAATCGCCAGAGTGCACAGTGGTCGCTCTTGTATGAAATCAGCGGCCAAAAATACTTCCACTGCCTATATTAAAGTGAAATTTTTTCCTAAGCTTTTTAAAATCATAGCAAGTAATAAACAATTATATTAACATAAATAAACCGCTCCAAAGCCCTATCTGGTTTCAAATTCAGACACCCGCCGATGATAATAATAAAAAAAGTTGATTAACAATGTTGACGCCGCCCCGCCCAATTTCTTTTGCCACGTCTGTATCGGCAGAACAATATTTTCTTTTCCTCCTTTACGAAGTTTTAATTCGATGTCGATGCAACTGCAATTCATAAGAGCTGCAACMAAGAAATAATGCCGACGTCAACGTTAACAACCTACCCCAAAACACTTAGAGTCAAYTGGTCTACTTAAATATTTTCCCTTTTTTGTTAMCGCAACAATATTGCGACCACACGAAATATGCATATCATATTTCGAAACAAACCAGGGCACTTACATTGGATCATATCGCATTTCCGCTGCACATTTAATATGTTCAAACGAATATTGTGATAGCAATTAATGTCACAATAAATAGTGCAACATAAATATTTGAGGGAATGCAATTGATGTAATGTGAGAAGTAGGCCACTTGACAAATATTGTCGCAACTACAAGTGGTTGCGCCAAAATAATAATAAGAAAAGAAATAATGTATTTTGTATCAGAAAATAGAACTTAGCTTACGAAAATATTGGAAATAAATGAATAGAAGAATTCTGACGGTTAATCCGACAAGTCGTGTTTTTCTCTTAGCGATTCACTAAACCGAAGTTTAGTGTTAATAAGAATATTTGAACTAAAGTTCAGTATTCATCGGTCMATGAGTTAATTTAGTATTAAAACACGGGTTCAATAACCACAACTCGCAACTAAATAATAACTAAAAAAGTTGCGCGCTCTCTCCTTTTGCGACCGCTTAGCGATACAGACGTGGTAAGTGTTGTTCCAAATGTTTATAATTAAATATTTTTACTGTATGAAACCTTTTGTTTTTATTTAATTTTCTGTGGAATCTTTTGCGCCGTCCGTTTCCATACGGCCAACCACATCTACGGAACGAGCGAGCACCGTGCTCCACCACCCGAATTATCATTGGTCCTTCGAGCCGGATAACAGGTAACAAGTTGATTTTAATCAAAGTGAAAGTGCATAATTTGCCYGATTTAGCAACTCGCAAGTTATAACCAAACATATTTTGGGTTTGTGCTCTGCAAGCTGTAAGGCAATAGATTGGTTAATTTGTGCATAAGTTCACAAAACCCATGGTGCTGTGTGAAGTGGAGACCAAAACTTATTTTTAACACCTGGCAAATGCACTGATTATTCGCACATAAAATAAAAAAACCACACTGTTATCCGAATAATATTATAAATTTCTGGGACGCACAAAATCGTCTGGAGCGTCAAGAATCTCTCTCGGTTTGTGTTTTCTTGTGGTTAATTTCACTCTAGTCTCTCAACTCTGCCTTTCCATATATTGCTCGAATAGCAATAAAGGCAAGCAGCAATAACGCAGCTGCAGTTTCGCGAGTGCAAACAAAAAAAAAAAACAAAGGACAAAGAAAAGTGAAGTGAGCGACGACAAAAAAGCCAAACAGCTAAGGAGAGAAGCAACGCCAAGCAGCATGGGCATAGCAGCAAATTAAGAGCAGCACAGGCAAAGCAACACAGGCCAACAGCAAAGGGAGAGGCATAGCAGCAAAGGCAAGCAGCCATCCAAACAAACAAAACAGTATAGTGGTGAAATCGAAATAGTTCGAAAATAACCCAGTGAACAAAGTGAAAGTGATTAGTTCACAAATCAAATAAGTGCTTGTGAATTTTTATCTGTATTGTATTTGGATTTAAATAAAGCAATTATGCACAATTCAATTTTGTTTGTGTCATCAGAATACTAGGCGCGCAAGTGCATTGGGACGATTACCCAGCAAGCACATACAAATTAAATTTGGAAAAAAAATACTTTCCTCAATTTATTAATTTTTTTCTTTCGAAAATTCACGCTTCATAAAGAAACAACGTACTGCCTATCATCAACTCAATTTTTAGTTTGTCCGTGAGTGCTTCTGTAACTTTTGAACTTTTTTGCAACATATTTGCAAATATTTTTAAATTTTAATTTCAAAGTTTTATATCCGATTTTGTGCAACATTTTTGCAGTTCGGTTCAATTTTCAAAACAATAGAATCCATCAGAGCATTTATCACAGCTGCAGACGCTCTATTGGAGTTTGAGGAGTCTTTTACTCCAACGGCAAACAACCAAAGTGCCTACTCTCTTTAAGTATAGTACAACAAACTGAACTGAGATCTCTGTGGGCAGAGGTAAAGTCAGAATACAAGTTGTGTTTGCCAAAAGTGGATCCTTGCGACACAAACTCAATAGACGACATTAAGCTTAAATATCCAAGCTGTTACCACGCTTAGGTGTGTTGCGCAGCCTTGATGGGCGAACATGCACAACCTCACGGCGTTCAACCAAAGCCCAACTTCAAATTCTACAGTGATTCAACTTGAACGGTTACAACAAACTGTAGAACCCGTGAGGTATTCTCAAGGCTATCTCCGGTAGAAAATGTATTCCATTTAAATCAAAAAACGCGAGGTGAAGCAAAAGCTGTTGTTTCGAAAGCGCCACCGACGAATGACGGATTCGCATTGGCTTGGAATAATTTGTTGTGGAGGTATGAAAACAAACGAGTGCTTGTCAACACACAACTAAATTTATTGTTCAAGCTTCCGCACATTTCTACAGAATCTGAGACCGAACTCAGAAATTTACAGCAAGAGATTAATAGCTGATTTTCAGCTTTACAAATACATAGCATCAATGTAAATAGCTGGGATGCCATATTCATGTATTTGTGTTCTATCCGACTACCGGACTATACACTGTCGCTTTGGGAACAATCTCTGGATTCGGATTCAGAGATGCCAAAATGGGTTGAGTTAGACAAATTTCTCACCAAACGGGTTAAAACGCTTGAGAGAGTATCAAACCTCAAAGGCGAGTTGAGTACTCAACCCAATATTAAGTCGGCTGATGGTGAAGATCGGTTACCAACCTTGCAGTCAAGGATTGGATCCAATCACATCAATTCCCATCACGCTAAGAAAAACAATATTAAATGTAAACTGTGCTCATCTCAATCACACATTTTGAAAACTTGTCAGAGATTCATTTAGATGCAGCCTAAAGCACGGTTAAATGCTGTCAGAAAACTTCACGTCTACCTAAACAGTTTATCAGACTCACCTGAAGTTAAAAATTGTAAAAGTATGTTTAATTGTTCCAAATGTAAACAAAGACATCACTCTATGATTCATCGGGATCAGAGTGAGAGAATAGCCCAGATATCCGACAGCACAAACACTACTGAGATTTCTACTAAAGCTCATGTGGCCTCTATTAAGGCCAATATTTCAAATGTGCCTACCAGTCGAAGCATGCTCTTAGGTACAGCCATGGTGACCATATGTCAGAACAGGAGCACCTTCACTGTCAGAGCCCTGATTGATTCGGGATCTGAAGCCACCTTCTTAAGCAATAGTCTGCAAAAACGCTTACATCTGGCAAGCAAGAAGGTCAGCACGCGATTTTCAGGTTTAAGTTATATCGTATCAGGACGAGTTCAATCGGTGTGCTCGATTACAATTATTTCGCCCCGTAACAAAACTTTAAGACTAGTAGCGGAAGCGCCAAACTGCTGCCAAAATTGACTGGACTGCTTCCATCCAGATCAATTAACTCATCAATGGTAAAAAGGTTACCCATTATCCCCTTAGCGGATAATAATTTCTATACGAGTCAAAAGGTTGACTTGTTGATTGGAGCGGATCTTTACCCGAAAATCATTCTAAATGGGGCTAAATCGAAAATCTTCGGATCCCTCGTTGCACAACGTACAGTGTTCGGTTGGATTTTAACAGGTTCCGTTCCCTCCGAAGAAACGAAGATAAATGGTAAGGTCAACGGACAAAATTCAGCAATCGCTAAACAACAAACACAAAACCATTTCTATAGTAAAATTAATACTAATTTTTTATTTACACAACAGAAACAACAATCGCTCCATCAACAGACTATGCTGCAACAGCAGTCGAAAAAACATTACCCTCAGTTATCACCACATCATCCAACAACGCCCCAACAACAAATGCATCAACAACAACAGATTTCACAATTTGAGTCACAGAACCTGCCGACGTCAACGCCTACTCAGATCGTAACACAGACGCAGACAGCGATTCAGACACAGCCGCGGCAACAGCCATTACCACAGCAGCATCAACAACAACAACGGCAGCAGTCAACGCAGCGTGAAGCACAGCTGCCGATAACGCAACCGTATATGTCTCCAGCGCACATTTCGTCACCCATAGCGTCCAGCCCAACGGTGACAGCGCAACAACAACAACTTCAGCTGAGAGGGGCTCAACTCATCGCCCAAAATACGACACTGGGATATATAATATCCGGTGTCGTATATTATCGGTACCATAAAGTACACTGGCTGCCAACGTCTCCCACATTTACCACCTACCCAGGATCGAGTTAGACTCGAGTCGTCTCGTCGAGCTCGGAAGGTGGTGACTTCCATGCAAATTGGCGGCATGGCAATGACCAACTGAGATTCGATTCATCTCAGCGGCATTTCCCGGACCGAACTTGACTTGATTCGTCTCGTCGGCCACCCCATCTGCAACGAAAACGTGGAAGAGGAAGTGCAGGAGCCAGTTAGTTAAGTGAGTTTAAGTAATCTATTGTAAACTGCATTTGCAGTAATACTGCAAGGCGGGGAGACGCCGCCTCGCCCATTTTCTTTTGCCACGACTGTATCGGCAGAACAATATTTTCTTTTCCTCCTTTTCGAACTTTTTTCGAAGTTTTAATTCGCGCGCAACTAAATCTGTCTCTTATACACATCTAGATGTGTATAAGAGACAGGCTTAGCGATACAGACGTGGTAAGTGTTGTTCCAAATGTATATAATTAAATATTTTTATTATATGAAACTTTTTTTTTATTTAATATTCTGTGGAATCATTTGCGCCGTCCGTTTCTTTACGGCCAACCACATCTACGGAACGAGCGAGCACCGTGCTCCACCACCCGAATTATCAAACAAAATAAGAATTATTTGAAATTTATTCAACTAAATAAAAACCTTGTTTTAATAAAATTGATTTACTTTTGCATCGTAGTTTTCTTTGACCAGAGATGAAATTATCTGAGCTCAAGAGTAATCGGTTTAATAAATCCTGATTTGTAGCGAAACGTGAGCTCGTTCGTGTATGATGGAGTCGATACATCCTAACTTCTTTATTCCTTGACTCAGCAGCTTCTTCTGAGAGCTCTCCAATTGAAACGAATGCATATGGAATAACATCGGGATCGTGATTTAAAATTTTATGGACTGACGCAGGAAGATAATACCAGGAATAATTTGATATTAATTCTTTTGTAGTATCTAGCGCAAATTTTCTAAATTTTTCCACATTAATTTTGTACCCTTATGATAAAGCTTGTAGTAATACTGCACAATTTTTAATTAATACTTTTTCTATGCCTGTTATTTCAGCAGATGTATGGCCATCGTTGAAAAATTTTCTAGCAGTATTTCTATCGTTTGAAGATCCACTACCACCTGTTTTTGGTTTGTCGACTATAAGACCCATTTTTTCACTAAACTCACTCTGGATGTTTTGTTTCCTTCTTAGAAACCCTTTTTTATCTTCTAAACCCCTTATTTGCTATTGTCTGATTTCAAGTGTATAAGAAACGTGATGGAAATATTCAAAAAATCCGATGTAGGCATATAATGGAGACAATCCAAATTCGTTGCTTTAAGTATGCGATAGTCCGCGCTTCTTCCATTCCACCGAGTACATATAACAATGTGTGTCACCAAAAACTCGATAGTTAGTAAGCACGTCCATCATAACCTTGAGTTTTTGCTGACATACTCTGGCGATTATGTCATGGAGATCTTTCGGTTTTTTGCCCGGTTCCAACTCAAGTTCAATTTCCGTTCACTTAGGATTGCATGTGAACGCAATAAATAAATCCGGAGTCGTTATGTGTTTCAATTCATTTTTTGGTGTGAGTGATTRGTTACATGTGTTGTATCTTTACCTTGCAAGTCGGCAAAAAGCCGCCTTATCGAATGATATTAGCTCCAAAGGGAGTTATACGAAAGCAGTTATTGTATTCAAGGATGTGTTGAAGAAAATCGCTGGAATCCGTATCACTTCCATCGAACAATGGTTTCAGTGGCTGTGGTGGTGTGAATAGTGGATCCAGTTTGATTTTTCCACTTGCGCAGCACAATCCAGCCGTTTCTCTTAACCTTAACGAATTGCAATATCGGCATATAGTCGTCATTGGTCCAATAGCTAAATCTTCATCATCACTGTAGTTCGCATTGGGATCATATTGGAATGCCAATCACAATTTCACAGTAAACGCAATACCGGTTTGTTACATGAAATTAACTGAGCAGAGAACAATGAGTAGCTGTCAAACAATTTATCACGCACCGGCGTCATCTACTTAAAATATTGGTTGTAGTACATACTATGACTATTTAATACACGCGAGTTATGTTTGTAAAGCTGAGAGCAAATTATGTTATCCAAATTAAATGTTATTGAAAGGAATGACTACACTTTTTAACCTCTTTTTAACGACTGTTTTATTAAAATCAAAATTAAGTCTGCTTAAGCTACATATAATTCTATTTCTATTGTTGTTTACATTACAAAATGCTGACTCGTGACATTCCGTCACGTTCAGCTTCTGATCCATGCATCTGTTTCATGGTTGGTTTCAATTTACAACTATTAGGGTGGTCATACATAATCTCCACCTTCGTTGCTTTTAGGATTCTCCTTAATCCTTGTATTTAAAATCTTAACTTTTACATTATTTATTTTGATGAATATGATTAGCCATTTAACTGCTATTATTATAATGACTATTAAAATAGTATTTACACCGTATGAAATCTTTTTATGATATTTTAGTTAATGTCATTTTTTACTATTGTTTTCACTAAATAAACTAAATCGTTAAAATGCTCATTTATGATAATCAATTAATATTTGTTATGGCATTGTTCGAATTTTTCTCTATTACTTCTAAGTGACTAATTATATCCTGTCAGTACTCCTCGTCCATTACCCCGAACAACCATTTATACATTGTCTCTTCTAAATTAATTAAACCTCTCTTCTTCTTCCCTCTTCCGTGGGAGTAATCGATCTAACTTTGCTTTAATTACATTAATTTCGTTAAAAAGAAAAGCCTTGTTAGTTAGGTCTGCTTTTCTTATGTTTTCTTCCATTTCCTGCCCCAAACTAGCTAGCTCTTTCGGATGTATGATGTGTAGTATTGTATTTACTTCGTCCACGACCTCTACTTCGCCGAGTTGGGTCATGGTGTATCCTGCTTCTTCAACTATTGATGACACTTGTAGGAATGCAGTAGCCAATTTCACGGTGGTCATAAGAAACATTATTATCCATATCATCTGAAAACGTGAATTTACACTTTCAAATACATGGCCATTATGTACTATTGTTCTAAACCTATCATCATTATTTTCCAAGCCTACTCTATTTAATTTAAGTGGTATTTTTATGTTGGCTACATGAATGTTTTACAAGGGGGTGATTCGGAAATATGGTTCGTGTTTGTGTTTTACTCTTTTATAATTTTTGTACGGCCTCGTAGTTCTCAGTTGTTCGTAGTCCTCTCTGTACCTATATCTATTGTGTATTATAAGTTGTTTTTTATGGTCTATTGTGTTTTTTAAAATGGTTGGATCTATACTATTTCTTGCATTATTGGGTGTACATTTTATTGGGTGTACACGTTATAGGTACCTATATCAAAAATCTGGCATCTCTCGTGTTCAGCTGTGTAATTTCGAGCTCCTGATAATTTGTTTAATTTATATTTTAAAACTGTTGTGAAAATTTTTGAAATAAGTGATCCGTAAAGATAAGTACCCCTGTGATATTTTTCTATTAAAGCATTTGAAATTATCTTAAATTGTGTGTTGACAATTTTAATTTATTCCGCCGAGTCACTTTCAATTTGTTTTTGTTGCTATATTCTAAAATAGTGCAATTGTTGGTGTTAATTTACATTGTCATCTATTGTTCGCAGCTGTTTGCGAGGTTCTTACTTTTCGGGTATTACAGTGCATCTCAAACTGCTCATTTCTCTTTCTACTTTTATTATTTAATTTTTTATATTTTTATTTAAATTTTTTCATTGCTGTTTATTATCATTATGACTTGTAATTTCTCTAATTGGTCTTAACCAAATTAATTTAATTTCGAACGAGTTTTTTAAGTTCTTAGATCTAGTCTATGTTGATAACGCTTCAATGTTCTCTGTTGTCTGATGTGATCCTCTGGTTCGGCCAGAGGACTCGTATCATCCTGCTTTGGAAATTAACATCGAAACCATAGCCAACTTTGCTCATAAGAATACACTTTGCGAAAGCTAATTTTAAGAAAATTAATTACGAACTTTCTAAAGTTACTTGGCCAGATTACAGTGGCAACATTGAATTTAGTGCTTCCCACTTTAATGAAACTATTTTAAACTTGTTTGAAAAATATGTTCCCAAGTGTGTTGTTACTCATAAAATGAGTT
>NW_017534468.1:51500-56975 GCF_001853355.1 Bactrocera latifrons
AAAAAAAAAAAAAAATATTAATTTTTGATGGATGTATTTAATAACCTAAGTTAATTATATATTATATGTAAAAAAAAATAAAGTAATCCTTTATGTAGATTTGCTCAAGGACAAATTTACCTCTGCCATTCCCTACTAGATCTAATTTACTGAATATCTAAATTTATGTAGATAGATTGTAAATAAAGTAAATAAAAAAAAAAGAAAAAAAATTTTCACAATTACCTTATTGCCAGTTAGCTGTATATGTCCCTTAATTTTGGATAGTATATTTTATTTTTATGTGTATTGTAAGTTTCGTTTATTCCGCTAAGCATTGACTCAATACTATGATAAACTGAAATTTGTTTATGCTAGTCTTCTTCTTGTATAATTTCTGTTGCTCTTTTTGTACATTTTATGAAGCTTATAAGTAATAACTGGATTTTGTGATAATCGGCCTCCTCCACTTCGGAAAAATACTCACTTTGTCCCTGTCAATATGTTTTCGGAAAATATTTTTCAATATGTTCTCCGTGCCAATAGGGTTGATCTCGATTACTTTCTTTCCATTTATTATTTGAACTTCAGTTTGGGACTATATGTTATTATAATTTGGGTCTTATATTGTTGACAATTTCTTCTTTTATGAAGAAATGTTCTAACAGTTACTCTTCTGTGGAATGTATTGTATCTGACATTTCTAAATTAGATTTTTTATCATTGCTTACATCGATTCTTGAAGAGTTTTCATTCCGGCTTAAAAAATCTGCTACTACAATATTTTTCCCTTTCTGATATGCCATTTCATAATTGAACTCTTGCAGTTTCACCAAACCTTTGGTGGCGTTGTAAAACTCCCTACCTCAGTTATAATTTTAAATTTTGTGCCATATATGTACGGTCTGAAATAGATTATTGAAAATATATTGGCTACAAATTCTTTATCTGTTGTAGCATATTTCTGTTCATGGTTATTTAACGTTCTGCTAATGTAGCACACTGGCTGATGTTGTTGAGAAAGCACTGCGCCTATTGCGTAATCACTTGCATTCGCTGTAATAGTAAACTCCTTATCATATTCAGGGAATTTTAAAATGAGATGTGATGAAATTAATGTTTTCAAATTTTCAAAACTAACTATGTACTACGGATCACTTGAATTTATTTTATAACCTTTTTTAAGCACCTTATCATTGGATAGGCTACTCTCGAATAGTCTTTAATAAATTTCCTATAATATCCTGTAGCTCCCAAAAAGCACTTAAGCTGTCTCTTTGTTTTCGGAAGTTCTAACTCTTTTATTGCCATAATTTTTTCTGTATTAGGTTTAATTCCATCTCTTTTTAATTTATGTCCTAAAAATTTCGTTTTTTTTTTAAATCTATATTTACTTGTGTGAATTTTTCTAAAACTGATAGAATATATAGAATATGCTCTTCTGTATGTGTTCTCATACAGTCCCGCCCGGAGTAACGAAAGCTGTCTTTTCGATGTCCCTTTCTGCTATTAATATTTGGTAATAACCTTTGGATAAATCATTGGTACCAAAGTTTTGCGCTTTGCCCAATTTATCCGAAATCCCATCAATATTTTGCAGAGGGTATTTATCATCGACAGTCAGTTGTTTAAGTCTCCTATAGTCAACCACTAATCTATATTTTTGAATATTTGAAGAATCCGTTTTCTTTTGTACAATTAAAATAGGTGAGTTGTACCTGCTCCTACTTTTTCGATTTATTCCGACTTTCTAACTCATAAATTTCTTTTTTAATTCTTTTTCGTGTTTTGGAGGTAGTCTATAGATTCTAGAATTTATCTGCTAGTTGGTTGTGCTCTGTACCACAGTTTTTTTGTTTTAGTGAGATTATCCCTCTCCTTGTAAAATAGTTTGTAGAATCGGTTTAATAGAATTTCAATCTTGCTTTTTTCATCTGATTTTAGATGATCAAGTGCAATATTTTTTTGTTCACTCACTTCCAATGAATAAACCCGTTCTTAAACAGTTTTCATATAAAAAGGAACAAAAGTTATATTCATTTTTTCTATATCAATAATTTTAAAATGTTTGAAATTAAAATAATTTCCTAATAGCAAAGCATATGGCTTATCAAAATCTAACAATAGCCATCTAATCATAGCATTTTTTTCGTAATTAAATTTCGCAGGGCAAGGACTTTTTACTTTAATGTTTCATTTCTCAATTGCCATTTAATGTACTTATAACCGTTCTCTCTCGCTCTACAATGGGTAAATTAAAAATTTCAAAGCTCTTTGTTTTCATTATACTAATAGTGGAACCTGGATCTACTAAAGTGCACCACTTTATCCCAAACATGATTATAACTATTTTTTTATCATTATATCCCGAGGCTAATTGGTAAAAAATCGTCATGAAGGTTTGTTCCTACGGGTTCCTCAACCCGACTCATTGTATCTCCTTCCATGGGAGTAGGCTTATTGAAATTCCTAGACCTATAATGTCCACTGTTATTGTTAGTACAAGTATTCCCAGAGTACTGTCGACAAAAATTATTTGTATTTTGTAGTCTGCTATTATGTCGACCCGGTCCATTTGTTTGACCTCGAAAATTGTATGTGTTACTAGTTCTATTATTTTGTTGCTGACTTGCAGAATTATTTTTATATGCTGGCCTGTAATTTTGTTGATTATTAAAACTATTAACATATCTAGGTCTAAAATTTTGTTTCCCTGTAAAATTATTTCTATTACTTGTCGCATCGTTTTTCGTCCTACAATCGTGATTTTTTTCTTTAGAACCTGTTAACATCTAAATTATTGGATTTTTTAAATGAAGGATTTCAATTACCTTCTTCTAGTCCTATGAAACTATAATTCCTGATAACTGAGTCAATGAAATTGAGTTCCTTATTGCATAAGCATAAGTCCTTGATGTGATTTGCGAAATATGTAGAATAAACATTCCTGAAAAAATTTCCTTCATTGCCTCCCCGTTTTCATCGGGAGCTATAAATTCAGTTATAGCATCAATTATTTTTTAATTCTTCTGCTTAACTCACTAATGCTACCTACTCGTAATGTGTTTATTTCGCAAGTWATGGTCATTTGATCTTTCCTAGGCTTAAAAAGTTTTTGTGGTTTTATTTTGCAATCTTCCTAACTAGCTGGAGGGGCAAGATGCAAATAATTTTTTGCTTACCTGCTTATTTTTAAATCGTGCACTACTCTAAAAACTTTTTGTTCCTGGTTTAGATAATCCATCAGAATCCTATCTATTGCTTCAATAAATGCTGGCAATTGGCCGGCATCACCCTCAAAAGAAATTACACATTTTATATATCTTTTTCAATAAGTTGTCTTATTGACTTCTGATTATGTATTGCATTTAATTCTAACAATTGTGTAATTGCTAAGACACAATTTTCTAAATTCAAATTATTATGAGCCACTAGCTAACCTCGCCGCCGTTGTTCTGCGTGTAATTATGTGTTTTGAAATAAAAAGGAAGTTAAATTCAATGTAACGCAACTTGATAAAAATCATGTTTTGGTTTCTGTTCCGGTGTACAGAAAAGATGGTTTGTGTGTGAAAAACATAGAATTTCCAAATTTATACCACACACTATGTGGCTATCCTTGTGTAATATTGATAGTCATCGTTACGTTTGAACTGAAATGACAAATCGTTAGAACTCAAAGAAATGCATAGAATCAAGCATTATGCCCCCTTATATTCAATAGCGCAGATTGCGAAACATAATAACGTCAGATCCAACGTTGAGACGCAATTTATGCGGTGGCATACCAAGTCTCCCCAAAGAATTTAGAAATTCCACTGGATAATTCACGACGTCGTGTTCATTATCAAGACGATCGAGCGATTTGTATTAGTCTCCCGCAATCTTCCATAATAGACGCGGATTTGAAGGCTGATGTGTCGAAATGATTATCGCAAAAAGTGTACGAACTTCATTTTCATTCCAGTGATTAACATGTTCCAGCAATTATAATTGCTGGCTTACTTCTACAAAACTTGCACACACCGTACCATTCACAGTACGCAATGCATCAAGTAAAGTTGAACCGCGTAAAAACGATCATTGTTTTTCGGGTGGATTGTGTAAATTCGTTCAAAGGCATTAGTTGAGAACACACCTGGATGTCAATCTRCTGGTTGGCCTTGCTTTCTGCGCAACTATTTCTTTGACGATGCATTCCATGTATAATAGCAACATATTTCCGAATAGAACAATGTTCTCGCAAACGGATCACTGGCGAAAGTTGAGAAACAACTCGTAAATGTTAATTTTGTTGCTGTCGGTTTTCCACTGGCTATACTGTATTCTCTGGGTTGAAATACACTCCTTTGCCATTCTCCAAATTAACTGCGAGACGCACAACAGTCGGAAAACGTTCATGAATTGCAAAAGTAAATATCCTAGAAAGCGCTTTATTGCAGTTCACGTATCGACCGTATCGATCAAGACCAATAACCGCCATGTTGGTTCCTTTGGTGACGTACTTACAAACGTATTTTATCGATTACACCAAATTGCAATACTCAACATTGACATGAGTTTCGAATGTGAATTAGAAAATAATAGCAAATATAGTACGATCCATGTGTTGTCAACTTCTATATTCACTCTTCTAAATTGAATGCTGAATGTACTGCCATTGTCGTCTGGTGAGAGACGCCGATAGAGTGGATATCCATCATTTCTAGTTTGTGCTTCCGAAAAAAAAGCATGTGGATAGTGTTTCGTGCATTTATTGTCAGACATACAAACCGAAGTGGGATTGTAGTGTCCGCGAGATCTATGAACCACATTGGTTTTCGCCACTTCGAATAATACTGGATCTTTCTCCGCATCAGGAATTTCCACAGAAATGATTTCATCAATTTGATCTGGTGTAAGCACCATCCATAGAAGAATGTGTGTGTGTGGCAAATATCTCTTTTACCACTCAACAGAGTACATCTACCATCTAACAGCACCACACTAACAGCAACAAACTGTTGTTTGAAAAGTTGTGCTGTGACATCGTGGCGATCGCGATCTACAATTCCGCACGTATGTCACCGCATCCTGGGAGTACTTCTTGCCTTGAGCTGCCTTACGTTGATGGCAAAAAGAAAAATTTCTAAACCTTCCTCGACCCACAACGAACAACCTCTGAAATTTCATCAAAATTGGTCCAGCCCTTCTCTTAGCGTTACTAACAAAAAAACATTAATTCTTTTGTATGGGAAAAAGAAAAGGTCCGGCATTTATTCGAATCCCCGAATCCCGTAAAAACCATCCTTGAGCCTCAACGAACATTAAAAAAAAATAATTGGCAAAATTGGTCAAGGCGTTTTTGAGTTATGCGCTTAGCAACACATTTTGCGATTAATTTTTATATTAAGTTCTGAAAAAAGTCTTGCGGTATTTCTGCGGTATTTTTATTGAATTTTCAATTGTTCATAAAGTTTTTTTTAAAAACTCATGCCCAACTCTTGACCGCAAGTAC
>NW_017534469.1:0-6087 GCF_001853355.1 Bactrocera latifrons
ACGTAGCGAAAAGAAGAAACGACTGGCGCGCTGTTGTTAACTCGGCTATAATCGCGTAAGCGGTGTCTACGCCAATCAAGAAGAAGAAGACCATTGCTGTTGCATTTAAAGAATTTTGTTTCTGCCTTACATTCTGCACGTATGTAGATGACCCACAATTAAAGTAATGTCTACTTACTGCGCGATTATCGTCCTCATCGTCTCTAACATTTTGCGCAAGCTTCGTGTAGGTTCGCTTTAGAACTGCGCTGCTGCTGCTCTGCTTGTAACTCATTTGCTGTATAATCCCGAAACGCTCGTTTAGTTCTTTACATGTATTTATTTGGGTGCCCAATTAGTGGGAACGCCCTCAACCAATTAGATAGATAAAGAACTTACACTCAGACTAAGTACTGTTTATAAGGAAAAATGCGATTTATTTTAGATGGATTAAAGTTTAAAAAGTTATTAACGTTACAATTGAAATTATTGTATAAAAATAAGCGGGTTCGAGGGCAACGAAACGATGTGTCTGATTCTCCTTCGGTTCTTCAAATTATTGCAACGTGCGGGATCGGTTTCGATAAAGGTATGATTATCGTGAAGTCCTAACGCGGCGCAGTGCACAAAGCGAATGCCTTGTAGACGAGGGTTAATGAGGGGCTTGTGTGGTATAGATCGAATAGCGAATGAGTGAGTTGTGCTGTAGTGTCATCCGCTGTGGTGAATTGGATTAGGATGCGCCAGTTTTACCGGGTATAGGGGGTGGATGCTTAACTCATTTCAACAAAATGTTTTAGAACTATACAATGGATATTTCAGATCGTCACGCACCTTTATTCCGTCCACAATGTAGCGAATAACTACTTCGTCTTCTATCGACCCCCAGTAGAATATATTCGTAAAAGTTCTCGTCGTTCTTCTTTTGCCTTTGCATTAACTTCCCTCCTCTTTGAGCGCTTAGCACAAAGAATCGAAGTTCGAAACACTCATAGCAGAAGTAGTGAAAAACGCTACTGAATTCCTTCCTTTTCCTTCCTCATCGGCAAAATGTGTGAACAGTGGAAAGCGTGGCAAAAACGCAGAATTCAATCAACTTTGTTTGTTTTAATTTGCACATTGTTGCCATTGCTCAATACGCATATATATTTTTGTACACATCTAAGTTTTCAATTAGAATTTTTGATAATAATATTATTAGTATTATTATTAAACGAACGCCTATCGGCAATATACCAGTAATTTAAATACATAAACAATTTATAATATAATNTTTAAATACATAAACAATTTATAATATAATATAATATCAATTATTATAATATGATATGCTTGAGAGGGTTTGTACATTTATAGACATGAGATTTGGAATGAATGATTGCAGGCAACAAGATTAGTGAATGAAAAGCTAGTGATAATCAAGTAGCTTGCTCTTCAGGGTGGTGAGAAAGTTGCTATATGATAATCCATAGAAGTCTATGTCATTGTGCAGGCAGTTGACGAGAGTAGCGATGCGATTATGAAGACCGTGAACCACATAGTTTTCAGATGACTGTGAGATTTTGAGTAAACGTTTACGTCTTAAGTATAAGTTGGCACCGATAATGTCGTTTACTGTTTACTGTTTTGAAGAAAAATGCTAGGTCAGCAATTTGGCGACGAGAGCTAAGGCTATTTATTTTGAAGTATCGGGATATTTCATCAGATGAGCAGCCATGAGATGATTGGGCGTATCGATATGCTAGATTTTTACACATTTTTTTTTTTTTGGACTTCTCAACACGATTGATCAGGAGATCGGTATATGGAGACCAGATAACTGATCCATATTATAGTATAGGCTGAACAAGATGGTAGTAAAGTTGGATTAGCGTGTGAGGACTAGAGAAGTCGCTACAGGTCCTGGTGATGAAGCTCAGCGTCTTGTGGGCTTGTTGGGTAATTTTATCCATGTGTTTAGTGAAGATGAACTTTTGGTGCATAATAATTCCCAGATCTTTGATGTTCTCAACTTCGGTGACTTTATTTCCAGCTAGCTCATAGTTTGTCTGAGTATTGGTGTGTGAGAGTGAGAAGGATATGACAGCGCACTTTTTTATATTTAGATGCAAATTATTGTTGATACAACACGTAGAGAGATGATCCAGATCTTGTTGGAGGGCTTGGGTGTCTGAACTGTTTGTGATTCTTCTGCAAAGCTTGAGGTCATCAGCATAAAGGAGGTATTCCGAGCTGAAATTAACACCAATGTCGTCGATGAATATATTAAACAGAACAGAACTCAGGTGTGATCCCTGTCTTACCCCTGTTTTGACGTCAAAGTTAGATGATAGATGGCCATCGACTCTGACTTGAAGTTTTCTACCAACCAGATAAGAGTTGATCTATTTTAGTACGTTACCTCGCACACAAATTCCATGTAGCTTTTGCAATAGGATGTCATGGCTGACTCTGTCGAAGGCTTTGCCAAAGTCAGTGTAGACAGCATACCTTACATTCATTATTCATTGCGTTCAGGATATAGTTGACGTAGGTGAACAGGTTAGAAGTGGTAGATCTTCCACCAAAAAACCATGTTGTTTAGGTGTTATAATTTCAGAAACGAATTGAGTCAATAGTGGTAGAATTAGTTTTTCAAAGATCTTCGCGAGTGCTGACTGGATACATATGGGTCTATAGTTAGAGACTTCTGATCTAAGATAATCTTTGTGAATGGGAGTGATGAAAGACAGCTATAATTCTGTGGGAAAAATACCTTGTTGCAATGATGCGTAGTAGATGTGTGTTAGTGGTTCACTAAGCACTGTAGCGCAGTTTTTAAGAAATATATTAGGAATGCCGTCTGGTCTAGCACCTTTCTTGTTGTTGAGTTATAGCAGTGTCTTGTTGAAACCATCCACTGTGACTTCTATGTCATTTAATGTGCGCTGGTTTTCTTGTGAGTGCTGAGTTGTTGTATAGAAAGGCATCGGGGGTTGAGTCACCGTAGGATATACACTCTCAAAGAAAGCTGCGAATAGATTACTGGCTTCAACTCCAGAGTTGGCTAATCGATTATTCCAAACTAGGTTAGTAGGAATATCACTGTTGTTGCTTCTTTTCTTGTACCTAACAAACTTCCAAAATTCTTTTGAATCAGAGAGGGCCAGTTGTTCAACTTTGTTTACATAGCTTTTACGTAGTTTTTGTTTTTGCATATTCGTCTGAGATCGCTGAATTTTTGGTAGTTTCTTTTTTTTTTAAAGATGAGTGTGCTGCCTTCTTTAGTTTCGTTTTGTGGATTAGCTCATTTGAAAACTAGTATGGAAAGTTATTATCTTGTTTATGTGCACAGAAACATGGCGTGAGATTCCATCTTGTATCATAGAAGTATTTTATTTTTTCTTCTAGGGAAACGCGGGCGTGTAATTCCGACCAATCGGTTTTTAAGAAAAATGTATTGAGATTGTCGTAGTCTGCTTTTTTGAATGCAAGTGAGGGTGAATCAGCCGGTTTGAGTTCAGCTGAGAGTTCTGTAGTTATTTCTAGGGTTGGATGGTATTTATCCATTGTTATGATGGGTTCGGTGGTGCAGGTATTAATATATATGCTTGAGAAGCAGAGATCTAGGAGATTGTAGTGTTCATTTAGGACAATATTACGTTGTGCCCAGTCCGCAGATGCCAATGCGGTATATAGTAAGTTTTCACAGTCATTGCGTGGAGTACTGCTGGGTTAGTTGTAATCACCGGCGATTATGATTCTGGCAGTTTTATATTTGTTTCTTATATAGGATAGTTGTTGGCAGTGTAATCTGTAAGCTTCATATGCTGATTGAGGTGGCAGATATATGCACCCGATAATTTCACTTGATTTTAATATAAATTTGTTCTAGATAGTTATCAGGTAATACAATAAGCTGGGCGTAGATGTGTTGTTTTATTGCGATGAAAACGCCCCCACCACGGGTGTAATTTCTTGTTAAGTTGCTTCTACCCTTTCTGAATATTGAGTAGGATTTATCAATGATTTCCCAATCCAGGATGGCTGGGTGTAGCCAGGACTCGGTGATACAAAAAACGTCAGCATTACTGGCCGATGACGATGCTTGGAATTCGGTTATTTTTGTCCTTAGACCTCTCACATTCTGGTACAGTATATCCAGCTTTGTTAGGCATACCCTTCTGAGTGAGCGTGCGAAAATTTTTGTTAACGATCTTATTAATTCCGTGTACGTACTTGATGGATTTAGTTGTATCTCCACTCTTAATTATTGAATCGAGTTCAACACGTAAATTTTTTAAATGGCGCTGTTGGGCTTGTGACTGGTCAGATTTGAAGAGTATATGGGATATGGTCATTATCTGGCTTGTGCTTGAGGATGTTTAGTGCTATGTCTGGTGACGGTGTTTCAATAAGTAGTGGACGATTGCGACCAGCTGTTGGACGACAAAGTCGGCGTAACTTGAGGTTTGGTAAACTACTAGCAATGCTAGCAAATGCAGCGAGAATTTTGGTTTAGTCATCCTCCAGGCGCTCCAGACCATCAACTTTCGTAGATTCTGGGACATCTCAGCAAAAATGTCGTCAACAGATGTTGACATATCCAGACCAGACTCAAGTGTTTTCTCCACATTAGTAAGTCTGTTGTTAAGATGAGAGCAATCATTAATAAATGTATTATTTTGCCTAGCAAGGTTACTGCCCTCGTCTCTGATATTGGCCACGTTACCTTCGATAGCTGATTTGAATTGATCTAGTTTAGTTTGGAATTGACCTACTAGTGTTACTGTAAGTGATTGAAGTTTTTTCTCAAAGAGTTTCTCTTTATGCATTGTTACCGCCTCGCCTTCGTGGGCTTCTGGAATATCATCTGACACCAACCTTCCTTATATAAGCCTTTTAGTTCTCAAATAATAAATATTTTTAAACATTTGTAAATGAAAATTAATTCTACTATGCATCAAAAGATAATACGTTTCACGAAAAATTTTTAAATTTGGCATTTTCTTTGATTTTCATTGTTTTACATATTTTGTTAGCAATCTTAAACGGCGGCAACAAACCCCTGGTCGTTCCAGTGATTTTAATTGAAAAACGTAAAACTACTCTCGTCAACTGTCAAAGTTCGGAAGGTGAGCGTCTCACGTTTCCAATGACAAGAGAGTTGTG
The DNA here is from genome assembly GCF_001853355.1 of Bactrocera latifrons. Lineage (NCBI taxonomy): Eukaryota > Metazoa > Arthropoda > Insecta > Diptera > Tephritidae > Bactrocera > Bactrocera latifrons. The sequence goes on from NW_017534469.1 coordinate 5,131, forward strand.
CATCTCTTTATCTCTGTACATAAGTATGCACGAATTAGTTGTACGTAATTTTAATTGTTTGAATGCGAGCTAAAGTGAGAAGGCGAAATATCCCCTAATAGGGTTGTGCGCTGAGCTTGGGACCCGCTCCGTAAAAACACACCCCCAACGAATAGGAACAATCAGCTTCGTATAAGGGACCCACCTTCTGATAACGACCATGGAAAACGAAATAAGGACTACGAATTGAGAACATGCACCCGGAATGTCTTTAATTGGGAAAGTGCTGCTGGTTGATGTCCTCGTGAAATTAAGGGCTGACATCACCACCGTCCAAGAAATGCGATGGACGGGACAAGGTAAGAGACGAGTAGGTCCTTGTGGCATTTAACAGTGGCCACAGTAGCCATATAAAGGAGCGCAATCTTGGTATCGGACTCGTGGTGGGAGAGAGACTCCGAGTACTATCATTCACCCCGGTGAATGAACATCTAGCCACAATCCGCATCAAAGCGAGGTTCTAAAACATATCGCTGATTTGTGCCCACGCCCCGACGGAAGAGAAGGACGATGTGACCAAAGATACCTTCTATGAGGGCTAGAAGCGCACTTATGAGAGCTGCCCCCGACACGATGTCAAAATTGTGCTTGGCAACTTTAACTCTAGGGTGGGCAAAGAAGGTATAATTGGCATTATGGTCGGTAAATTCAGCTTCCACGAGGAAACATTCCAAAATGGGTTGAGGCTGATCGACTTCGCCGGGGTCCGAAATATGGTTGTTTGTAGTACTAAATTCCAGTATAAGAAGATTCATTAAGCTACCTGGCCGTCTCCGGATCGAAAAACTACCAACCAGATCGATCATGTTGTGATAGACGGAGGACACGTCTCCAGTGTTTTAGATGTGCGTGCACTGCGAGGTCCTAACATCGACTCGGACCACTATCTTGTTGCAGCGAAGATTCGCACGCGCCTCT
>NW_017534469.1:6092-12462 GCF_001853355.1 Bactrocera latifrons
GATCGAAAAACCACCAACCAGATCGATCATGTTGTGATAGACGGAAGACACGCCTCCAGTGTTTTAGATGTGCGTGCACTGCGAGGTCCTAACATCGGACCACTATCTTGTTGCAGCGAAGATTCGCACGCGCCTCTGTGCAGCAAAAAACGCACGCCATCAAACGCAAGGAAGGTTCGACGTCAAGAAGCTGCAATCACAACAGACAGCCGAACGACTTTCTACTCGGCTTGCACTCCTGCTCTCTGAGAGCACTCGTCAACAACTCGGTATTAGCGAACTGTGGGACGGCATTTCAAACTCTTTACGTACAGCCGCAACCGAAACCATTGGTTTTCGGAAAGTACAAAAGAATAGCTGATACGACGAGAAATGTCGTGTCGCAGCGGAGAGAAAACAGGCTGCTCACTTCGCAACGTTACGATCGACCACAACACGTGCGGGATGGGATAGATACCTGAAGAAGGAAGCGAGATGCATTTGCAAACAGAAAAAGAAAGCGAAATGCGTGAATACGAAGAGCTTGATAAGCTGGCCGACAGGAGTAATGCTCGAAAATTTTACAAAAAAAAAGGTGCGTGGAGTCCCTACGCGAGGATGAAGTTATACTTCTTAGCGATATTCCAAGAAATGCTTATCATTTTGTATGAAAGAAAACTAAAAAACTTAAATTTACATTTTATAAAGCAAAGTATAAATGAAGGAATTTTGACTCGGAAAGTAGTTCTGTTATATTGTATATGCGAGGCATATTGTTGCTTTTACAGTAACAAAATATACAGCGAGATGTTAATCACAACAATACCAACATAAAAAAGTATGACCAAACAAAGAAACACGTGTATGTGTATGTGGCTAAAAAAAAGTTTTAAAATTTGAAAGAAGCAAAAACAGCAACAACATACGTATCAACACATTTTCCCACACAAGCGTCGCTGCCCATAAACTATTTCTCGTCACGATGGCAAAACTGCTTGGAAGAAATGCTGCAACAGTGCCGGCAGCTCAACAAAAATGACAAAATAATGAAAAAAATTCTTATTTTACAATTTATTCTCATGAAAGAATAAAAGGCAAAAATTAAAAACAAATGCTCAAGGCGGGCTTCGAACCAGTGAACCACCGGTGAACTCATCTTCACTTTCTTTGAAACAGAAATGAAACAGAAACGAAAGAAAAACCAAATAACGCACAAGCACGCAAACATACATATGAATAAGTGAACATGTCACCAACCAAAATTTATTTATTTAAATCGCCACTCAGAAGTCGTTCTATCGAGCGATAATCGAAGGAAGCATCATTTCTAATATSCCAGAAGGCAAAACTAGAAATGAAGTACCTCACGCTCTCAGATAGAACGATAGAGTACTTGCGAGCCAAAACACTTTCAATTTGCAAAGAAAGTATATTAAGACTGACTACAAAAATAATTCTGCAGTATCGTCTTTTTCTGTTTCAACGGCCAACGCTTAGTATTTCAACCAAAGGACACATTAAATAGTTGAGAATTCCCAGAAATGAAACAGAAAGGAAAGAAAAGCAAATAAAGCACAAGCATACAAACATACATATGTATACACATGTGAATATGTCACCAACCAAAAATTTAATCATTGTTTTGGACGTAAGCGCTTAAAAATTGAAAATGAGTGCACTGGTGATTCACTGGTTCGAAGCCCGCCGGGAGCATTTGGTTTTTAAAATATCGAACATTTTCGCAAGAAATCTATCGCAACCTTTTCCGAACTCGTATAAGAAGTATAACTTCAAAAATGTGGTGGCTTACAGAAAGTTTCGAGGTTGAGTAAAGCTGCTGGCTCAAGACCGGAGCATACTCTTGTAGAACTCCCAAAGGTGAGGTGAGTCCCAGAGCATACTTAAATTATGGAGGGAACACTTCTCCAGCCTGCTGAATGGTAGTGAGCGGACAACGCCAGGAGAAGGCTAATCCGATTCCCCAATCAATGGCGATGGAGCAGACGTTTCATTGCCCGACGAGGAAGAAGTTAGAATAGCAATTGCCCGCCTGAAGAACAACAAAGCGGCTGAAGCCGCTGGTTAAGCCATTCAAACACGGCGGCGAAGAACTAATAAGGAGCACGCAGCAGCTTCCTTGTAAAATATTTGTAAATGCTTGGATCTTATCAGTGTGGCTTTAGACCTAGCAAATCAACAACCGACCGACCAGGTATTCACCGACCGCCAAATCTGGAAAATACCCGTGAAAGGACAATCGACGCTCACCACCTCTTCGTCGATTTCAAAGCTGCTTTCGACAGCATGAAAAGGAGCTGCCTTTATGCCGCGATGTCTGAATTTGGTTTCCCGGTAAACCTAATACGGCTGTGTAAGCTGACGTTGAGTAACGCCAAAAGCTCCGTCAGAATCGGCAAGAACTTCTCCGAACCGTTCGATACCAAATGAGCTTTCGGACAAGGCGACTCCCTATAGTGCGACTTCTTCAACCTGCTTCTGAAGTAAATGATTCGAGCTGCAGAAGATAATAGAGAAGGTACCATCTTCTATAAGAGTGTAAAGCTGCTGGCGTATGCAGATGCTATTGATACCATAGAACTCAACACCCGCGCCGTTAGTTCTGCTTACTCCAGACTGGACAAGAAAGCAAAAAAAAAAATAAGTCTGGCAGTGAACGAGGGCAAGACGAAATATCTCCTGTCATCAAGTCCTTTGGAAGGACCATGTGGAGAGGGATTTGGCTATGCTTGGAATATCCAATAGGCGCCACGTAGCGAAAAGGAGAAACGACTGGCGCGTTGTTAATAACTCGGCTATATGCGCGTCAGCAGTGTCTACGCCAATTAAGAAGAAGAAGAATTGTAATTGAGCTTACGTTCCTAAGCAAATGAGAGTTTGTTAAAGAGATCGATTTGCTTTTTGTTTGCAATCTTGCTTGTTTTTGTTTGCTAAAGAACAAGTGGTATTGCAGAGTAGATTCCAATGTGGAATTTAAAAGGATTTCTATGTTCAAATATACATGTATACCCGAGCTTTTGGTATAGTTGTGTTCACAAATTTATGTACATACATATATTTTGTGAAACAGATTTTTTTTGTATTCGTTTCAATAAACGTATTCTGTGAGTTTTACTTTCCTGGATTATTTAAGGAATAACATATACGGATTCGGTAAACCAGATGTTTTGCGTATGCACTATTATATATACTTATATTTATATGTAAATGAGCAATTTAATATAATATAAGATCTAAAATGCACATATAAATGTGCATGTATGTAAGGCATTCAATTTAATACTTATTATGTGTGCACACATATGTATATACTGTAATATTAGTCATACATATTTGCATATATTAAATTAAGAAGAAAATAATTGTTTTGTCCCCCGTTCTGTGCCATAGCTGGCTTTCTTCTTGTGTTGTTGTTTTGACGTATGTACATATGTATATTTTTTTTAATATTCGCGCCCGTTTGTTTCGTTTTGTTTGTTTTATTGGTGCTTTAGTTTTTCGCTCCCGATTTGTATTTTAGCTAATTGTTTGACTTTCGCCCACGATTGTGTGGGTTTTTGTTCGTTTAAAACTTTTAAAATGCATATTTTTTTCGTATATAACTACATTCAATTTGCAAAGAATTAACTGACAAACTGTATGTGTCCGTTTCCGTTGCTGACCCTCGCGATCATGTTTTGTTGCATGCATTGTTTGTTTGTGTGTTGCTTCTTCTCTCTTTTAATTTTTGTTTCGGTTGACACTCACTTTTACTAAATGTTGATGAATTTTATTTGTGTAAATAGGAATTTGACCATATTACAAGTGGTTGTGAGGACATAAATGACGATCAACATGTGTTCCAATCAAAATCCGTGCTCACCGGAAATTCCATCGATACTGTGCGTGAATTCATCAAAAATCTGCCGAAATCTTGATTGAAATTCATGGAAATGAAATTGAAAACCTCCAACACATCGATTTGTGGCATTTTGACCGAACATTTGGGCTTACGAAAGGTATGTGCACTGTTTGTTCTGCACAAATTTACTGACGACCAAAAATTGCTCAGAATCCAACATGGAAGGACATTTTAACCATTAACCACTCCCCGTATTCACCTGATATGTCATCATGCGACTTCTTCCTTTTTGGCAAAATACATTATGCAGACGTAAAGGCCAATCAAAAGGCTTGCACCGGCATACTGGCGGCCGTACTGTCCAACGAGCTAAAACACTCGTTCGACATGCTTTTGGACCGTGCAAAAAGCTGTATTGAAGCAAAAGGAGACTATTTTGAATAAAATAAATTGATTTTGCCGAAAAAACAGTTGGTTCCTTTTTAAGTCCTGTTTACTTTGGAACGCACATTGTATATAAGTATGTGAGTAGGTATGTTTTCTTTTCTTATTAACACTATTTTTGTCACCACACTTTTGTTCCGTTTTATTATTTTTTTCTTAGTTTTTAAATTTATTTAAAATTCAATAGTGCCTTTCTGTAAGGCTCGTAAAACCACATTTAAAAGTTGCTGCTTAAATTTGCAAACGGAAGTACAAACTACTTTTACGATCGTTAAATAAAACGCTTACTTATTTAAAATGTAAAATCGTTTTATTTTAATGTTTATTTAGTAAACATATTTCCTTTATACAAGTAAATGTTTTATATGTTATTAAAAATGCGGATGCTGATGTTGAATGAATTGGGTGCCTAAAGGATTTATCGCGCAGGCTCGTCGTCGTATCACGTTAATATCGACTTGACCGTAGCGCATAGGATCGATGAACGACGAAGTAAATAAGCGAAAGCAATGTGGAATCGAATGTTGTTCACGCGGCTTAGGTTAAAACGGAAAATATCAAAATCGAATGTGTTCGCTGTAATTTTGTCTATCCATTTTGTTGATGGGTTTGGTGCATAGCTATGGCGAGTTGTGTTGTGAATTGATGTATGAGTATGGTGCCATCGGATGTGGTATATTGTACTGCGTTTCCTCAGAGTGCACCAGTTGGCGGAAGCTTAACTCATTTAAATACTGCTAATTCTTCTGGCATTTGTAGACCTCTACAATGATTAGCATGAAACTACCTAGCCGACGCCATTTTGAGAATAACTATTTCATGATCTCAAATTCCCACAGAAGAACATTAACCTCAATGGCAATGCATTTGACAGATTGATAAACGGCATCAACATCAACTGATCATCAGCAAGTCAACGATATAAAAGAATTAGTGCTTGAGAATTGACGATGAAGAAGTCAGAAGTCTTAATGGCATCGTTGGAATAGGGGATTGGTTAAAAAATCTCTTAAGCGTTAACGTGTTTGAAACCATGCATACCGACTACCAGAAATTATTGCCGATAAGTCTTGTACATATGCTTACGACTCGGAAACAGACGATATATCGGCTGAATAGTGTGGCAAAGGTGAGCCGACGCCGAAAAATCCACGTCAAAGTAGGTCAAAAATCTACGTTATGTGAGTTTTCTTTGATTATCGAGGTATGGTGTACATCAAATTCCCTCCGTCCGGCCAAACTGTCAACAAGCAATACTAATACTAGGGTGATATATGTCGTTTGCGCTAAGCTAATCGTAAAAAGAGGCCGGAATTATGTGCACAACTCTAGTTTTTTGCACCACGATCACACACCGTCACATATTGCATTGAATATTTGTGAGTTTTTGTTAAAATTTCCACCAATATCGTGCTACAACCACCGCATTCATCTGATTTAGCTCCGTGGGACTGGTTACTTAGCAAGCTTAAACGACCGCTTCGGAAAAATCTTTTTGAGTCAATTGAAGCCATTAAACGCGAATAGCTATGTGCATTGAAGGCTCCTCCAGAAATTGACCGTAACTATTGGATTGGAAAAAACGTTGGTACGAGTTTATTGGGGCCAAGTGGAATATTTTTGAGGGGGATGACATAGATTCTGAAGAATAAATTAGGATTATTACTATAATCAAAGAATACAACTGCAGCAAAATATAGCCTTATACACACAGCAATATTAACAAAAGACGAAACAGACTATTTTAAGATCGATTTTTATAGGCTAAAACATGCAGTTTTGACAAAAATGAGTCAATAATACTTGCCATACAGGTACCAAGAGCATATTTATTACCGATTTCAAGTTAATCACACCAATGCCAAACAGAAATAATTATTAAATTGATCAAATAGATGAGGAAATAATAAACCTTATCAAGAAATAAACTTAAGTGAAACTTGTATATTTAATGAAAATATTATATTCAAATACAGTGATGGATTACCGCCTAGGCCCGTGAGGCCCGGGCCTAGGGCGGCACTATTTGGGGGGCGGCATTTTTTAGAATGTCAAAATTTTAAATCTGATATAATGTAACGACAATAC
>NW_017534469.1:15657-20850 GCF_001853355.1 Bactrocera latifrons
CTCAAAGAAATAAATTTTCATCCTCTAAAAAGGGCGGCTAATTAGACAGGGCCTAGGGCGGCAAATTACTTAATCCGCCACTGTTCAAATATAATAACAAATCTTACCTGAAAGAGTTGTCTAATGATACTTTGCTAGTTAAAAATGCAAATAATAATAAACTGATTGAAAACTGCGATAGAAGGAAATATATACTCCAAAAAAAATATAATAAATTTTTTTAATTGTGAAATAGAAATAAAAAAATATCAGATGAAAATTGTAAAAAGGGATTTTTTTATAAACACATATATCCCGTACAAGTAGTAAGTCAAATATACGAAGCAAAAGTAAACTTTGAAAAAAATTGTATTAAGCAATATTGAAAACTTAAATGAAATTAAAGAATTAAAATATCATAAAAAGGTTTCATATGGAATAAATAATATTTTAATAGTAATAATAATAATAGCAATTGTATTGCCTATTTTTTGTGTCAAACGAAATAATGTTAAAATTAGAATTTCAAATACAAGGATTCAAGACAATCCTAAAAGTAACCAAGGGAGAGTTATGTATGACTACCCTAGTAATTGTAATTTAGAGTAACCATGCCACAGAGACATGGATTAAAAGCTGAACGTGACGGAATGCCACGAGTCAGCAGTTTTTAGAAATGTATCATACGAGTATTAATATGTAGCTTAAGTGAGTTTTAAGTTCGATTGAATAAAGCAGTTGCTGAACAAATCTGTTGGTGTTAAGTCATTTATTGAGAAGATACCACGTTAAACACACCGGACTATGCCAATAGTGACATGGGTGCCTAGTCGGGAGTACGACGACTGTTTGTTTAAAGACACGAGATATTTCGTCTTGCCCTCGTCCACCACCAAACCCATTTGAACTAACGGCGCGGTAGTTAACGCCAATGATATCAATATCATCAGCATACGCCAGCAGCTTTTGTAGAACATGGTACCTTCTCCGTTTAATTCTGCAGCTCGAATTATTTTCTTCAGCAGGTTGAAGAAGTCGAACTATAGGGAGTCGCCTTGTCCGAAACCTCATTTGGTATCGAACGGTTCGGAGAAGTTCTTGCCGATTCTGACGGAGCTTTTGGCGTTACTCAACGTCAGCTTACACAGCCGTATTAGTTTTGCGGGGATACCGAATTCAGACATCGCGGCATAAAGGCAGCTCCTTTTCGTGCTGTAGAAAGCAGCTTTGAAATCGACAAAGAAGTGGTGTGTGTCGATTCAGTTTTCACGGGTCTTTTCCAAGATGTGGCGCATGGTCGGCTGTTGATTTTCCAGATCTAAAGCCACACTGATAAAGTGTAATCAGTTATTTGACGGTGGACCTTAATCTTTCACACAATATGCTCGACAGAACCTTATACGCGATGTTGAGGAAGCTTATCCCACGGTAGTTGGCGCAAATTGTGTGATCTCCCTCTTTAAGTATGCTCTGCCACTTAAGTTCTAATCGTTGGGCATATTTTCATCCGACCATATTTTACAAAGAAGCTGGTGCATACTCTGTATCAGTTCTTCACCGCCGTATTTGAATAGCTCGGCCGGCAATCCATTGGCCCCCACCGCTTTGTTGCTTTTTACATAAATATATTTTTATTATATTATTCTTGGTTTCTGATATCTCAGATATTGATAAAAGTTATTTATCTATATATGTGTGCATATATTCCACGATGGTAACAATAATATTTATATTCTGTAAAAAGACTACTTTTACATTGTAGTAAATTATTTACATATGTATTACATACATTATTTACATAAATTTTTATATAAATTATTACATTTATATATATAAGTATATATAATTACGTGCTGGGCAAAAGGTATTTGAAGAGAGAGTCGGTTGTTAGTTAACATACATATGTGTACAAGTATACTTGTGTACTTGTATTATTACTAGAATCGAATTATTACTAGAATTGTCGGCATGAGAGGATCTGTCACTGTGTTGGTGCTGTCTCTTATACACATCTAGATGTGTATAAGAGACAGGTATTATTACTAGAATCGAATTATTACTAGAATTGTCGGCATGAGAGGATCTGTCACTGTGTTGGTGAGCATGAAAAAAAAGTAGACCAGTAAGAAATTGGAATTAAAATTATGCAATTTTTATTATTAATTAACAGTATAATGAAAACTAATAAAATGTCTCTTAAGGATATATTCCCTATTATCTTTAAAAGACTTGGAACATAAAAGGCATTGCTATAAATACTGTTGCTAAATATAAAAGGAAATTATTTATTAATGCCATATATTTACTAATATTTGATTTAAACGCCATAGTGTGTCATGTTTCGCCCATTAAAATATCATTTACTGATAGTCAGATATTCCTTATATAGTAAGTTCTTATTAATAAAATGCAGCCTTGTTCTTAGATTTCTCGGTGGTGAGTTTTCTTCTGAATGTATTAGTTTACAATTAAGAGACAGAAAACATAAAACGGTTTGTATTCGTAACTTTTTGATATATTATTACCAATAATTTTAATCTAGAAATAAGAAGAAAGAAGATTAAGGCATTTGAAGCTGGATTTTTAATACATCGTTCTAGTTTTCATCCGTATACTATTTACGATAAAACTGATAGAAACGGTACAATATCTATTTCTTTATAAGTATGTGAAAGCATATAAATGTATACATATAATTATTTTCATATTATTGAATGTATTGGCATATGTATTTCTCATATACTCTTTATTCTAACGAAATTAAACGAATTTTATTAACATTATAAATATTTTTAATAACTTATTTTTGAATCTTTAAGTTTTGCATTTTCCATACCACCCCTGAGGTTTGCAATAAGGTGCGTTACCGGCTTTTTTAGGTGTTCGGCTCCTTACACTTATATGGGTTTTAATATAAACTTTATTAATAGCTCTAATATGTATTCTTATTAAAAACTTCAACATATCTTTCTGTTTAAACTCAATTTCCAATTGATGTTTTCCTATAACGGCTAACGAATTGTCAATTTGTATACATATGTCAAACGACAAATTACCACCAAGGATTGTATCCTACTGCATGCAAAAATTTAGAAATACTTGAAGCGTGTTGATAACCATGAAAGTAGCAAAAAAAAAGTGTTACACAACACCCTAAGATTTTCTAGAGTTGAGTATATGTATGTAAACAAAGCAAAGGTTTATTACTGTATATACTGAGGTGTGAAGTTAGTTTGCAAAATTTTGCTATGAAATGCCGACCACTGTACTAGATGCACAATTAGTTTGCCCTACAAGTTGCTTTATATGGCAATAGTATATGGCAAGAATGATAGAAAAGAGATTACGCATTGCGCAGGTCCGTTATACTTGAAAAATGTAAACAAACAATTGCTTACGTCACACGGCGCAGTAAAAAATTTGACAGCTATAAATTCGTGGTACCAATCAATGTGAATAGAGAAAAAATTTATTTTACCCGTGTAATTTTTTATTTAAATAACAAAATGAAGTGTGTAGTGAAAAACTGTGTCAATGATAGAAGAAATAAAAATGTGAAGAAAACCCTTTTTCTGTTTCCGAACGATAAAGAGCATCAAAAAAGGTGGATCCAATTTTGTAGAAATAATCAAGCATTTAAGCCGAAAACATGACGAATTTGCATAGACCACTTCAACGATGAAGACATTATTGGAAACGGGATGTATGAAACCTCTGTTTTAATATATTTTAATTTTAAACTTTTCTTGGGCCTTGCCGCCAAAAGAACTTAGAAACCAGTCGCTATAACGTCACAGAAAACTACTTCAAACTGAAAATAAAAAACTTAAAGATGATTTTTCGCATGCCGAGTGCAAACTTGAATTTGAAATAAGCGACTTAAAAGTAAAACTAGCTAAATCTGAGTTTTACTACAAAAATATTGAAGAAAAGTTAAAGGGGATTTTTACGGACGGTCAGATAAAAAAATTGGAAAACGGATCCAAAAGGCCAATTTGGACGCAGACTGTCATAGCCAACTCCATTACATTATATTCTGATAGTGCAAAAGGATATAGGCTTTTAAGAAGAAGTAATTCGCAGCAGTTCGCACGCTTCAGTCATGGGCTCAGAAGGTGGACAAAAACCGCGGCATTTTAAAGCCGGTTGTTCAAGTTCTTGGTGAAACTATGCATATGACCAAAGAACAAAAACTTTGCTTTTTAAGTTTCGACGAAGCCAAGTTTTTTGTTACGATAAAGTATCCGATACTGTCTTACCACCTGTTAAGAATGTTCAAGTCGGAATGCTTATAGGTTTGTGGTTTATAAAATACATACAAATATGTACTTTCTTTTACATCCTGTTCAAATAGAACTTACAATATTCAAATCCGTTTTGCAGGTCTTGTTGGAAATTGGAAACAACCAATTTTTTACGATTTTGACCGCAATATGACGACAGATATTATTAACTATATAATTAAAACAGCGAAAAACTGTGAATACAACGTTGTTGGTACTGTTTGCGATTTAGGTGGAACCAACAGAAGCCTTTTAAATAGCTTAAATATTAGCCCATAAAAACTATGGTTGGTGCATTTATTAAGCTGAGTATTTGCAATTCTTTGTAAGAGATTACAGTATTTTTTTCTTTGGAGTTTTTCATGTTTAAAGAGATTGAGGTATAAGTATTTATAATTTCAGGTTTATATTCGAAGAAACTAAGATTTACGTGTTTGCTGACGTTCCACATCTCATAAACTAATAAGAAACCACTTCTTACATGACGGTTTTTTGATTGATGGCAAAAAAGTTACGAAGGATATAATATATCATGTTCTTCAGCTGACGTCTGGTAATACCCTTTCTATCACCCATAAAATAAGCTCCCGTCATTTAGAGGTATCTGGACCAGAGCGCCAAAAAGTTAAATTGGCAACAAAATTAGCAGGACAAGATCTTGAACGATATGACACAAATGGTCAATAAATAGAAAATGTTTATTGCCACTTCAAAAAGGTTTAAGTGATATACTAATTTTGTATTATTGACTTTTAACTAAACTTTACTATATTAGGAATTTTGCAATCAATCAATGCTCTCAAACTGCTGCGTGCGGAATTAGAAAATTGTTTTGGTATTAACCCATTTACGCCCAAACCAAAACCATTGCTATTTTATTATATTCGTTTTTATTAATGTAAACATAACAACCATTTTAAACAAGTTCAGT
>NW_017534469.1:22960-25356 GCF_001853355.1 Bactrocera latifrons
ACATTATAAAATCTGAATTGTTTAATTTAAATATTTCTTTTAATTTTAAGTTTTATGTTAAATATTCAAATTGATCTATAATAGTAATTATTTTCATATTTAACATGCACTGTGTTTTTTATAAATGAGTTAGTTTTTCCATTTTTTGTTTGGTGCGTATTTTAATAGAACAATTAATAAAAATATTTATATTGCAAAATAATAATTAATAAAAATATAAAATCTCGCAGACCTTCAATATTTTATTTCATTTTTATAAATAAAGCTATTTCACGAAATTTATTAGCCGTGTGACGTAGATGCGCAGAACGAAAAAATTTTTGTCTCTCATCTGCGCAATTTTGTTCTCTATCATTCCTGAGTATATGGTATTAAACAATTATGAACATTATGCATCCGAATAGAAATGTTGNTGAGTATATGGTATTAAACAATTATGAACATTATGCATCCGAATAGAAATGTTGAACGTTCAAACGCACATCATGCATATAATAGAACTATGACAATTTTTATACATTAGGGAACACAGACGCAAACTTAGTTCGCACTATAAGTTCTTTATATGTATATACATAACAATTTTTAACATCCTGCATCTGAGCAGAAATRCACATACATATAATATAGCGCTATACGCATAGCTTTTAAGCTTAGTATCCAGCTCTCCTCTGCTAATGGTAGGCACCTTGCCGCGGTGCAGAGGCTTAGTCGCAAGGCATACTCGGCACCCCCAACCGGTGTGGGGGGTGCAGACTAGTACCACTGGGAGGTCCGCCAAGGGGCTCTGGCGCGGCGGACCTCCCAGTTCCCCATTAAAACAAATAGACCCGACAGCTCACCCCGCTGAGCTCAGCTACCTTGATGCCCTCTCGCCAGAAGAGCGGGCGCTGTTCGAGGAGCATGCCAGGAAGAGGATGACGACATGCCCTCTTGCAGCGGCGCCCGGCGTGCAGTAGCGACTATATCCGCGGATGCAGCCCAAAGCACCACCAAGGCCCCCCGAAACAGGTCCAGTCACTCAGACACGGGTGAGTCTCATCGGGCAGAGGGCGGTGGTGCACGCAGGAGAAGAAGGAGGCGCAGGAGGGGAGGTCAGAGATCTCTCCTAACAGCCGACAAAACAGGCGGGTGCGATGACCCTCGTAGGAAGGCCATGAGCGGTGCCTGCCTCAAGTGGACGGGATAACCCTCGAAGCGGCGAAATCCCTGGCCAAAAGGAGATACGTAGATACCGGGTCATCCCCCACAAAGGAGTGTGGCAGGATTACGTCCGTGTGTGCGCAAGGCAGCCGGTCTATGGACCGTGGCCAGGTTAGTGCATCACTGACCAAAATGCGGGGTGACGAGAAAGCACTTACCTATGCACGGGCAGCAAAGCGAAGGAGTGGTGAGCTCACACCACAGGAGCCCCCCAGTTCCAAAAGGCTGAGGGACGGCGGCACAAGAGCGACCGGAGGCCAACCATCAACTCAGACTCCGCCCCGGGTGGAGGAGGGGCGGCGCAGGTATGCGGATGCGTTCAAAGGTGTCCGTATGGCTGTACTGCCTCAAAACTATCCGGCGGAGTCGCTGGAGTCGGAGCAGTTCACGGTGCTCCAAACCTCCTCCTGGAGGAAGTATTTAGAGGTGCGGAATACGCGGTGTCCTTCCTTCTGGTAGACTTCAGAGGTGGCATGTTGCAGGTGGACTGTATGGACGAGTTGTCCGCCAACTGGCTGCGAGCAGCAGCGGGCCCAAGCAGGACACAACGGTGGCAAGCAAGGTGACGCTAGCGGCTGCCCGGGAAGCCTGGCTACCCTCCACCCAGGAACTCTTCGAGGGACTAGGCGACCAGGAGAACAGCAGTGCGTACGACGGAGGGGATGTGGACATGCCCCCCTTCGAGCCAATACTTTAATGGCCGTCGACGTGGAAGTTGCTCAATTGAATCTGCATCACGCGGCGGGGGCCTCGACAGTCATAGCGAGCAGGTTCACACCGGATAAGTTGTGCTTCCTGCTGATCCAAGAACCTTGGGTCTACAAAGGTGAGGTCAAAGGCCTCAAGACGGTACATAACAAGGTAATCTGGGACCTCTCTAGTGAGCCTCCAAGAGCATGCATAGTAGTCTGGAATAATGTCGACTTTTTCTGTATTTCAGAGTTCCTGACGCAGGACTTGGTGGCGGTACAGGCCAGAGACTGGGAAGGCAGAGACTTCGTGCTGGCATCAGCCTACTTCCCAGGGGAGGCAGCTCACCATTTTGAATGGAGAAGCACGGACTGCAAAACAAGTGGTGAATCTCTATTAGAATATGTACTAGGTAGTAACTTAGCTATTGAAAATGTGGGTTGCGAACCCACCTTTATAACTATAAGCAGGAGGGAGGTGCTGGACATCACCTTCAGCAACGA
>NW_017534469.1:35596-47981 GCF_001853355.1 Bactrocera latifrons
TACATCAGCAGGGATCACATCACCTCACTAGCGCCCGGCAAACTCCAATAAACTATTCAGGCTGCTGGGGTTCTGGGAGGTCATGTGATATAGGAGAGGGCACAATAGACCTTAGGTCGCGGTGCATTACCTCAAATATTCTATCTATCTATCTAACACGGAGCTAGCCATCAAAAGAAGTGACGGGACCTTTACGACCAGCGCGGAGGACAGGGCGACAGAGCTTCTACGTGCTCACTTCCCGGGGACCATCCAGGTAGACCAATGTCTACCTGTGAGAGAACATAGGCCATCCCGCCTGGATTGGGCAACCGCTAGGCAGATAGTCACTGCGGACTCGATCAAGTGGGCAATGGCCCCGTTCGAAAAATTCAAGTCTCCAGGGGTGGACGGCCTCTGCTACGTCACCTTGTTCGGCTGCTGAGGAAGAGCCTTGCAATGGCGTACATCCCTGACCCATGGAGAACGGCTGAGGTGATCTTCATACCCAAAGTAGGAAGGAAGGACTTGGCCAAGTCCTTCAGGCCGATTAGTCTAACCTCCTTCCTACTGAAGACTATGGAAAAGATCATAGACCACAATATAAGGTCGACGGCGATGAAGAGTGCACCCCTGCATGCTGCTCAGCATGCATACAGAGCGGGAAGATCCACCAGTACGGCTCTRTACCAGCTGACCTCGGAGATAGAGAGTTCACTGGAGAAAGGGGAGGTGATGATATGTGCCTTCTTAGACATCGAAGGTGCCTTCGACAATAGAGGCCGTGCTGCGCACCACGATCGCCGAGACCAGGGTAGGCGGAACAAAGATCCGCCTGGGAGCGACAAGAGGCTGTCCACAGGGAGGTGTGCTATCACCTCTACTATGGAGCCTTGTCGTGGACGAACTATTAGCATTGCTAACTGGCAATGGGATCCGCTGCCAAGGGTATGCGGACGACATTGTGATAATAGCAAGAGGCAAATTTGAAGATACTCTCTGTGACCTAGTGCAACGGGGTCTAAATCTGGCAAAGGGGTGGTGCAGAGGAGTGGAACTAAACATCAACCCCTCAAAGACAACCGTAGTTCCTTTCACAAGGCGCAGGTCCCTACCCGGCTTGACGAACCTCACACTTGGGGGCAGAGAGATCGAGATGACTAGCAAGGTTAAATACCTGGGTCTTAAGCTGGATTCTACCCTGCGGTGGAAGCAGCATGTGAACCAAACGCTGGTCAAAGCTACAAAAGGCTTAATGGTGTGCAAACGGCTGGCAGGTAAATCCTGGGGCTGTAAGCCAAAGATCGTTAGCTGGTTGTACACCATAATTCTGCGACCGATAATTACATACGGGGCGGTATCCTGGGCCTCCGTAGCGTCGCAGGCTTCGGTGGTAACCCGACTATCGAAGCTTCAGCGGCTAGCATGTGTTTGCATGACGGGCGCTATGCGAACCGGTCCGACGGCAGTTCTGGAGGTCCTGCTGGAACTTACAACGAGCGCATAGCTATACTTAGCGATAGGCAAGTGGCACTAAAAGCGATCTCCTCCTACGAGATCAAATCGCCCGGCCACAGGGGCATAGCCGGCAACGAACTGGCTGACGAGCTAGCCCGCTCCGCAGCCTCCACCAGTATGGTTGGGCCCGAACCATTCATTGCGATGGGTCACAGTGTGGGGAGCTGCTCTGCAAGAAGAAGAGTGTGCAGGGAAAGGTATTGGCAGGGAGCGTACGGTATGCGTCATGCCAAGCTGCTAGTTGGGGGGTATAACCAAAAGAGGTTTAAATCGTTAATTAACCTCCCAAGAAACAAACTCAGGATCCTGGTTGCATTTTATACCGGCCACTGCAAGCTGAAAAGGCACTTAGCTAATATGGGTCTATCATCTTGCGCCAACTGTCGGTTTTGCGACAGGGACCCTGAAACCACGCAGCATCTGCTAATCGACTGCATTGCTGTCTGTAGGCGCAGGTCGAAGGCCCTTGGAGCCATGTTTCCGGATAGGGATTACATCGCCTCGCTAGCACCCAGCAAAATACTGGACTTCGTCAATATGCTGAGGCTAAGAGAGTCCCTGTGAGTTAGGAGAGGGCACAATAGACCTAAGGTCGCAGTGCATTCCTCAGTTATGTATCTATCTATCTATCTATCCAGCTCTCCAGAAATGTAAGAACTTCATATAAAAAAACGCTTAAGAAACGGTCAAGTAACGTTCCTCCGATAAATTTACTTGTGCTAGTATGCAGCTCTAAATAAATCGAGTACTAATTTTTAATATATTTTTTCAATAAAATGTGAATATGGAAACGCTGGTTTTGCGAAGAGACATGAAATCAACAATTGTTTCTTGAAGGAGATTCAAAATCATCGTTCAATTCATCCTAAATTAGTTAAAATCATTATTATGAAATATAGTTCATTTTGAAAGGATGTATAAAACTTACAAATAATCAAAAACATTCCTTAAATCGCAAGGAAAATACCCAACCTATACTTTAAATTTACTTCAAGAAAAAATTGTTGATTTCAATAAATGCATTAAAAGTTAGTACTTGATTTCTTCAGAGTTGCATACTAGCTGAAGAAAATTTACCGCACTTATACACCTTATGAGTATTTGAAGTAATATCTTATATGTTCGAAAGTTACTGTCTCTACCGGTATACTAAAGCCCACCCAACAATATATGTATACCGCTTGAACATTAGCAAAGCTTAAAATAGACATCAATTATGATCAATCCTTAAGGTTGGTATCCAGCTCTCAAGTAATTTCTCAAGAAAAAAAATACATTTTTTCTCAAGTAATTTTGACAGCTTGTTACGCATTGTAAATTATCCACATTAGAAGAGCAAGAGAGAATAAAGAACGAAAATAAACTTTGCGTGTATTTTGTATGTATGTATGTGTAACGTAAATATTTTCATTACGATTTAAGGAATGTTGTTGATGATTGTTAGGTTTTATACAACATTTCAAAAAGAAATATACTTCATAATAATGAATTTAACTAATTTATGATGAATTTAACGATTACTTTGAATTTCCTTCAAGAAGCAATTGATGATTTGATGTTTCTTCGCAAAACCAGGTTTGCCATATTCGCATATCATTGAAAAAAAGTATTAAAAAGTAGTATAGTAGTATTACTTTAGAGCTGCATACTAGCACAAGTAAATTTATCGCAGGAAAGTTTCTTGACCGTTTCTCTTAATAGTTTTTTTATATGAAATTTTTAAATTTCCTGAGAGCGATACTAAGCTTTAGGCGTAAGGGAAATCGACAGTCTTCATAAGTCTGAAAGAAGTTTTTTTGGTGTTGGATTACCTTGCACACACCATCAGGAAAACGAGCCTGGCTGATCAAAAGAAAAAGGCAGAAGCAAAAATGCTCACTTGTTAAGGTCCGTAAGTAATTGATAAATGATAAGGTATAAATAAGGATAACAACTGTGCCTGAAATGTTACCTTCCGAGCTAATCATAGAATAGGCTGCATTGTAGCTCCGAATATTATCGAAATAGTCTTTGGAATTTTTCGATACATTTCTATCATTTGATGTGATAATGAATTAAAGAAAATTACAACCCATACAGAAAAAAATTTTTTTTCGCTCGTTGTAGGCTCGGAAGCAAAATGCTTAACTCAACAATGTGTACAAACCAAGTTAATAGAACCAATATTCGATGGCTTACCGTAATTCGTTTACAGGGAGAGTACAGCGACAAAGAAATAGAGAAAATATGCAATTGAGTAAAACACGAAGTGTAATTAATATTAAAAATTTTAATTTAATTGAATTCAATTTAATTGGGGTTGATAATAATTCATTTCCTTTGCGAAGTTCTTTCAAATGTGCATTGGTTGAAATACAAACCAAGTTAATAGAACCAATTTGAAAGGGAACAAAATTATTCGCTATTTCAACCAATGCACATTTGAAAGAACTTCGCAAAGGAAATGAATTATTATCAACCCCAATTAAATTCAATTCAATTAAATTAAAAATTTTAGTATTAATTACACTTCGTGTTTTACTCAATTGCATATTTTCTCTATTTCTTTGTCGCTGTACTCTCCCTGTAAACGAATTACGGTAAGCCATCGAATAAATAATTAATTGAATGAATGACTGATTAGCAATAAACACCCTTTAAAGAACATACAAATTATGTTCACAATTTTGTTTACACAAATAAAGAATTATCCTCGAATTTAAGTGCTATTGATGTTGATTCAAAGAACTGATTAACTTTGGAAAAAATGGCAATAAACTTCATTATCAAACCATTAGCTAAAAATTTGTTAGTAACTAACATACAATGAATGTTGCCAAGTTGGAACAAACCAATCGCACGCAAAGAAAAAAATCATTCACTTCCTATTTCGATGTTGTTGCTGATATTGTCGATTCAACTAGTTAGATAGAATAAAATGAGCCTCATTTGCTCATCCTAGAATACTAGCCTTTACCGTTTAGGTAGCTTGACGCCCTACGTCGGGTCCGGCGGTGGGTGTAGCAGCGTAAGATGGAGGCACATGCGTATCTGCATGAGCATTAGTGTACTAATACTTTGTTTGTACTGCACTCTGAGAGTTCACATTTGATTCTAAACTTCTTTATTGAAATTCGTCAAAAGATTTCTTATTTCTAATCTCTTAACTAGGTATATATGTATGTATGTATGATATAAATGTGTATGCTTAATGTACATACAGTCACTCACATTGAAAGTCGGGCAAGAGCAAAACAAAATTTGTACTTATAATAAAATTGTAATGAAAAAGATATTCAACTCGCGCTGCTTACTGTTAAAAGACAACAAAATTATATGTATATTCAAAGTAACATAAAACTTAACGCATGTAACAAAAACTGTACTAAGGCCACTTTTCCGCTTCACATTGAAACTCGGGAAAACTGTATTTCTAGAAAATGTACCGGTAAATGTTCCGTTACATCTATTCAAAATTTAATTAGAAGCCTGAAGATTTGTCATTTGGAGATCGTAAGCCAGTCAGTGAAGTTTAAGTGAGTATTTTTTTAAAATGTCGCGAAAATATAAACAGTCTTCTTTGGTTGAGCGCAATTTAATCATACATCACAATTTACAAGGAAAAAACGGAGCGTGAAATAGCTAATTTTGTGAAGAAAAGCAAATCCACAGTTCACGTTATTTCTACTAGATATAATCGAATGGATTGGTTTCAAATGAGCAGGGCGAGTCCAAACAAAAGAAATTATCAACCAGAGATGAGAATGTTATTTTAAGAGAAGTAAAACAAAGGCCTTTTACTTCTGCACACAAACTAGCTGCAGTGGTCGAAGAATCTTCTGGTACCAAGGTTAACCCAGAAACTAAGAAGATTTCTCATATTGCAGAACGGTAAATATTGACAATAAGAACGTTTTTATAATTCTATTATTTACAGACGAGAGTAAGTTTAATTTATTCGGATGTGATGGAAGAGGTAAAGTGTGGCGTAAAGTAAATCAAGAACTTGACCCCAAAAACTTAAGAAAAACAGTGAAGCACGGTGGTGGCTCAGTAATGGTTTGTGGGTGTATGGCAGCTTCAGGAGTTAGAAATTTACCCTTTATAGATGGCGTAATGAAGAAATATGTATATTTGACGATTTTGAAGAATAATTTGAAAGAAAGCGTTCAAGAACTTGACTATTGAAAACAACTTTCAGTTTTATCAGGACAATGACCCAAAACATTCGGCGCTTGATGTAAGAAGTTGGTTGTTGTATAACTGTCCAAAAGTAATCAAAACTCCTGCAAAAAGCCCGGACCTCAATGTAATTGAACATTTGTGGGACGAATTAGGACGCAGGATACGGAACAGGATGTGGACATCGAAGGACCAGTTGAAGAATGATTTACAAGAGAAGTGGAACAAGCTTAGTCCGAATGTGTACAAAAATCTGGTTGAATCAATGCCGAAAAGACTGCAAGCAGTAGAAAATCAAAATGGTGGAGCCAAAAAATACTAAAAATTATTTTTTTGTATGTAAACTTTTAAATACTTATGACTTTTACGTCTTACCCGACTTTCAATGTGAGGTCAAAATGCGGCCTTAGCACAGTTTTTGTTACATGCGTTAAGTTTTATGTTACTTTGAGTATATAATTTTGTTATTTTTTAACAGTAAGACTCTTTTTAAATAAAATAAAAAAAGATCGAGTTGAATATCTCTTTTCATTACATTGTTTTGCGCTTGCCCGACTTTCAATGTGAGTGACTATATGTGTAAATATGTATTTTATTTATATTTAAAAGCCAACGCATTGATTTTTTACAACTCTTTAGATTAGTGCATTTAACGAGTTGTTGTGTTTCTGAGTTGTTCTTCCATAGGCAATGATTTTTAAATTTTTATAAACAAGACTTTCCGTTTTTAGAGGGACAACTTTTGCTTCTGCTACTAGTAGGTGGCTTGTGTGCGGTATATAGAGGCGTCAATGAAAGGAACAACTTTGTCAGAGCAATTAGACTCTTTACTAACTGCTTGTCCCACTCGCACAATTTGCGAAAGCAAATTCAATTGCGTATATTGCCACAAAAGACATCACTATATCTTCCTCAATAACTTCCCAAACACACCTCAAAGTAGCGCTTTCTCAAAAAAAGCCGCGGTTTTAATTGCAATAGCAACTCCCACAACAAAAACTTCCGAAATTTGTCATGTCCCGCTCAGTTCATTCTAGGACATTAGCATCAATCGGTCCTACTGTTTCACGTCCCGTTTCTATCCTCCGCCATCTTTTGCGAACCCACCGAGCTTTGAATAGTTTTATTTAATTTAAAATCCGCGTACTATACTATATTGGTTAAATAAAACCCCTATTTGTATAAATATCTGCACGGATGGATAAACTTCTTTTTTCGCTATTTCTTTTATTTGTGATGGAATGAATATACAAAAGGTGAGTGCACTCTTTTAACAACTATGAAAGTACATTCGATGACATTATGTACGGAACTCGATTTAGTTTTTGTTGACGCCGCCCCCGCAAAAATTTCTTTTGCCACGTCTGTATCGGCAGAGCAATCTTTCTTTTTCCTCTTTTTCGAAGTTTTAATTCGCGCGCAACTAAACAATAACTAAAAAGTTGCGCGCTCTCTTCTTTTGCGACCGCTCAGCTATATGAAACTTTTTGTTTCTATTTAATATTCTGTGGAATCATTAGCGCCGTCGTTTCCTTACGGCCAACCACATCTACGGAACGAGCGAGCACCGTGCTCCACTACCCGAATTATCATTGGTCCTTCGAGCCGGATAACAGATAACAAGTTGATTTTTATTTAAAGTAAAAGTGCGTAATTTGCCCGATTTAGCAACTCACAAGTTACAACCAAACATATTTTGGATTTGTGCTCTGCAAGCTATAAGGCAATAGATTGGTACATTTGTGCATAAGTTCTGTACAAAACCCATTGTGCTGTGTGAAGTGGAGATCAAAACTAATTTTTGGCACTCTATCAACAAAATCCACACACAAGACTGCAGGTAGTATTGTACTTCTTTTAAGTACAACAATAAATACGCTGGAAGATGCACTAAGTATTTCACTTTGCAAATAACCACACACACTGYTATTCGAAAAAAAATTATAAATTTCTTGGACGCACAAATCTCGTCTGGAGCGGCAACAATCTCTCTCGGTTTGTGTTTTCTTGTGGTTAATTTGAGTCTAGTCGCTCAAGTTTCGCGAGTGTAAACAAAAAAAAAATACAAAGAAAAGTGAAGTGAGCGAGCAAGAAAGCCAAACAGCTAAGGAGAGCAGCAAAGCTAAGCAGCACAGGCCAAGCAGCAAAGGGAGAGCAGTAAAGGCAAAGCAGCACAGGATAATTAGCAAAGGCATAGCAGCAAAGGCAAGCAGCCATCCCAATAAACAAAACAGTATAGTGGTGAAATCGAAATAGTTCGAAAATAACCCAATGAACAAAACTGAAAGTGAATAGTGTATATAAATCAAATAAGTGCTTCTGAATTTTTATTTGTATTTGTATTTGCATTTAAATAAAGCAATTAAGCACATATCAATTTTGTTTGTGTACATAATCGAAGACTAGGCTTGCAAGTGCATTGGGACGATTACCCAGCAAGCACATACAAATTAAATTTAAATTTAAGTTTATTAATTTTTTTTGTTCTTTCGAAAATTCAGGCTTCACTAAGAAACAACGCACTACTAATTTTTAGTTTGTCCGTGAGTGCTTCTGAAACTTTAGAACTTTTTGCAATTAATTTGCAATTTTGCAATTTAATTTCAAGTTTTAGATCCGATTTTGTGCAACATTTTTGCAATTCCGGTTCAATTTTCGAAAACAATGGAATCCATCAGAGCATTTATCACAGCTGCAGACACTCTAATGGAGTTTGAGGAGTCTTTTACTCCAACAGCAAAAAACCAAAGTGCCTACTCTCTTGAAGTACAACAAGCTGAACTGAAATATCTATGGGCAGAGGTAAAGTCAGAATACAAGTTGTGTTTGCCAAAAGTGGATCCTCAATTGACGTCATTAAGCTTACATATTCAAGCTGTTAAAACGCTTATGTGTGTTGCGCGGCCTTGATGGGCGAACACATGCACAACCTCACGGCGTTCAACCAAAGCCCTACTTCAAATTTGGCAGTGCTTCAACCTGAACGGTTACAACAAACTGTAGAACCCGTGAGGTATTCTATCAATTTACCGCCATGTGATACTGAAATATTTCATGGCAATGTTTTACAATGGCCCTCATTTAGGGATTTATTTGCCGCTATATATGGGAATAATCCAAGCCTATCTCCGGTAGAAGAGTTATTCCATTTGAATCAAAAAACTGGAGGTAAAGCAAAAGCTATTGTTTCGAAAGCGCCACTGAAGAATGACGGATACGCATTGGCTTGGAATAATTTGTTGTGTAAATATGAAAACAAGCCAGTGCTTGTCAACACACAACTAAATTTATTGTTCAAGCTTTCACATATCTCAACAGAATCTGAGACCGAACTCAGAAATTTACAACGGGAGATTAATAGCTGCATTTCAGCTTTACAAATACATGGCATCATGGCAGAAAACTCCACGTATGCCTAAAATGTTTATCGGACTCACATGAAGTCAAAAATTGTAAAAGTCTGTTTAATTGTTTCAAATGTAAACAGAGACATCATTCTATGATTCATCGGGATCAGAGTGAGGCAATAGCTCAGATATCTGACAGCACAGACACTACTGAGGTTTCTACTAAATATCATGTGGCCTCTATTAAGGCCAATATTTGACAAAAAGCACAAAATTCAACAATAACGCAATAACAAACACAAAACCATTTTTGTAATCAAAATTATACTAATTTCATATTTACACAACAGACATAACAATCGCCCCATCAACAGACTATGCTGCAACAGCAGTCGAAAAGACATCACCCACAATTATCACCACATCATCCAACAACGCCTCAACAACAAATACATCAACCATATCAACAGCAGCACAACCACCAGTTGCTAGGCGATCCGTTTGCCGCAATGTTAACGGCGACACGAGATGCACCAGCTAGTCTCCAATCAAGACTACAACAACAACAGATTTCACAATTGGGTCACAACAAAATGTGTGGACAATCAGCTCACCTCAGTGCATGACGGTAACACGCAAAGCTCTAACCAACGATGCTTCTCCCGCATACCACACGCCCAAGATCCAGCCGGACTCGAGTCGTCTCGCCGAATTCGGCGTGCTGGTAACTTTCTTTCGGATTGGCGGCATGGCAACGACCGACTGAGACTCGATTTGACTCAGCGGCATTGTCCGGACCAAACGGTACGCCAGTCGTTCCGCCGGTCACCCCATCTGAAGCGAAGGCGTAGACGAGACGCTCGTCGTCAAGCAGATGCATATATGATAATATCGGCACAATAAAATGCACTGGCCGCCAACGCCTCTCACATTTACCGCCTACTCATAATCGAGTTAGACTCGAGTCGTCTAGTCGACCTGGGAAGGTGGTGACTTCTAAACAAATTGGCGGCATGGCGATGACCGACTGAGACTCGATTCATCTAAGCGGCATTTCCCGGACCGAACCAAACTCGATTCGTCTCGTCGGCCAGTTAGTTAAGTTAGTTTTAAGTAATCTATTATAAACTGCATTTGCAGTAATACTGCAAGGCGGGGAGAATGTTTACGCCGCCCCCGCCCAATTTCTTTTGCCACGTCTGTATCGGCAGAGCAATTTTTTCTATTCTTCTTTTTCGAAGTTTTTTTTCGAAGTTTTAGTTCGCGCGCAACTAAACAATAACTAAAAAGCTGCGCGCTCTCTTCTTTTGCGACCGCTCAGCTATACAGACGTGGTAAGTGTTGTTCCAAATTTTCATATTTAAATACATTTATTATATGAAACTTTTTGTTTTTATTATTTAATAATCTTTGGAATCATTTGCGCCGTCCGTTTCTTTACGGCCAACCACATCTACGGAACGAGCGAGCACCGTGCTCCACCACCCACTACGGGCCCGCTTGTTGCACTCCACACGCTGAAACCAATTTTCAACGGTTTTCAAGCATAAACTGGCCGATACTGCGGAAATTTCGTGTTCGACATTTGTTCATCAATCGTCGCTGGCTTGTTGTCGTAGACAATAGACTTGACGTAGGTCCATAAGACGGCTGCTCAGCCCAATTCCCGAACATTTTGGTGTTCAAGCGACTTCAGTTCTTGCGTAAATTGCATCTTGTAAAGATGTAGGCAAAGTTTGCCACAATAACGACACGGAGATGCCCAACGCTTGAAAACGATGTGTGAGATGAGATGAGATGACTATGGGCACTTCTTTGCCTCATTGGCACGAGAACATTTTTTACCGTACCTGTAGATTGAACTTTTTCCACTAGACGCTCAATTTTTGATCTGACGGGACGATTATGACGAAAAAAAATTGGACGTAGCGCTCTTAAAATTGAGGCCACTGAATCTGAATTTCGGAAGTAAATTTTAATAATTTCGACTCGTTGTTGGATCATTTATCTTTCCATGATAAAATAGCAAGCCTTACCCTATCGGTATACTTTTGTAGTGTTCCTACTGAAAACCAGTTATTACATAGATAAAAATTAGATCGATAAATTAAGTTGGTTCCAGGCGACTCTCTGTCCGTCGGGGAATACAAGCGATAAATTGAGTAAAGATTGAGACATCGTGAAAAAAACATGTTACACGTGTTTCTTGGCACCTCATACAGGTTGGTACATATGACATATGAGCACTCCACTATTTCCCGTTAATCGAAAATATATATAACGAATCTCCAAATTAGGATAGGAAACTTCAAATTACTACAGGGGTTCGCAGACATCCGGCTGGAAATTTTCAAAATGTGGTATAGTGCGCTAATTTTCTTTAGCTGCACTCTTAAATGATAGAGAAAATAACTGTACCCGCGACAGTTTTACTATTTTTGTTTTAGGTAATATACATAGAAAGTTAGCATGCATACAAAAACAAGAGCATAGCGGTATTAAAAGAGCAAAATCTGAATATTTTCTGACAATTGGTGCGAACTTTGGTTAGCCGCAGTCTTATTTTTATCGTTTTTGCGGTAAGTTCTCTGTGTTTTTAATATTTTTTTGTGAAGTTTTGTTAACATTTACACTTATTCTATTTCATTATATTCAGTTGACAACAATGTGATTGAAATGGCTAGACAAAAGTTGTTAAATGATGTGGAGAAGGGACAAATTAAAATTTTGTAGGAGAATGGTCTTTCTAACAGAGCAATCAGCCGGCAAATCAAAAAGTCAGAGAAAGTCGTAAGAAATAAATATGGCATATCCATTAAACATTCAAAGAGGAATACCAAGATAACTCGCCGGCAAGTTAATATTATTAAAGAAGAAGCTACTAAAAATCGGTTGAGTGCCTCAAAAATAGTAGCAAAATTAAATCTGCCAATTGGAAAAAGAAGAGTTCAGAAGATTTTAGCTGCATATGTCTGCATAAAGTGGAAAAAGCAAGTAAAAAGCCACAACTTACGCATCTCCATAAAGTAGCCAGACTAAAATTTGCGAAGGGGCATATGAGTTGGACCGATTGCTGGCACGATGTTGTTTCTTCTGATGAAAAAAACATTCAGGGGTGTTTTGGAATCTGATAGTTGTCGGAATCAGAATTGAAACCGATCAAAAAAAGCAGTAGGTGTCGTGAATTCAGATATTATTGGTTTGATATTCGAAACAGAATTTGTATCGGTTTTGGGTGTCACGGAAACCAATTTTATCGGTTTTGCTGTCAGAAACAAATCAAGAAGATAGTCGCACGCAGAGTTGAAATGTAAGTTAAGAAATCAAGTTATTTTATTGTTACGAATTAATTTACTTTTTTTTCTATAGAAGAAAACATA
>NW_017534469.1:48281-57611 GCF_001853355.1 Bactrocera latifrons
TTTAGTTTTTTTTTATTTTAAAAAGAAGATAATTTAATGCCAAAGATAATAAACTTTGCCCCAATTTCATATGGCGTTCAATTTTTTTTTTCTATCCTGCCCGCCAATTAAGAAAAATTTTAAAAATGAAAAAACGAAACAAATGCGTCTTTATTAATGTGTCTCTTAAAATCTTCCTTTAATTCGGAACTTATAAAAAACTTTAATAGGATTGCTTCCAAAAGTGTTCATTTGCAAGTTTTGCCACATTAGTAAACAGCTGATTCGAATATTGGTTTTGCGTATGTTCGAAAAGACAAAAATCCAATCAGATTCTGTGACACCATTGAAAATCAGAATTGATTTGCAATTCTGACAGCTAAGCAATTCTGTCTTGGATTCTACAACACCCCTGAGTATGTCTAATAATTTTTGAAAAGTAATCTTTATATTTATACTGCATGAGCCTGATTTGGACAACAATAATTATTTCTAAATTGATTTACATAGTTTCTAACTGTCTTTATTACGTTACTTGATGATATCTCGCTATGCATAATTTCGGACAAGGTGATCTCTTTTAAGTTGTGAGAAATCTTGAAAGTGCATCCGCTACTTTATTTTCTCTGCCGGTCTTATAACAAAACTTAGGTGAAACTTGTTGTTTGGGTTTTTTTCTGACATCGCAAATATTAGTGGTTGATGGTCAGCAAAAACTTTGATATCCTGTATTCCGTATAAATAATGGCGGAGTGTTTTCAACGCCCACACTATAGCAAGTAATTCACGTTCATTTACAGCGTAGTTTTGTCCTTATTGGACAACCTTTTTGTGACAAAACCGCACCCAGTGCCTTCGGCGAAGTATCGGTTGTAAGCTCAAATAGCTGGTTATAGTCGGAATATTGAAGTAAAACATCCTCAGAAGCTAAAATATGTTTAGTTTTTTCGAATGCTTGTAACGCTTCGACGTCGAGAGTGATTTTGATCTCTTTCGAAGTTTTTGTACCAACATGTATGTTTACACCGCGAAGATACAGAGTTAAAGGTTTTACGATAGAGGTATAATCCTTCACCAAACGTCGATAATATCCGAACAACCCGAGATATAAATGCAAAGCATGCAACATTGTGGGCGTTCATAATTGACGATAGCAGGGACCTTATCTGTGCAAGTTCTTATTTTTTCAGACACAAGAAAATACAAAAACTGTACTTCCGTTTTAAAAAATGTTGATTTTTCTGAGGACACGCGCATTCCAGCATTTGCAAGCTTTTGCAGAATATATTCGATATGCTTCAAATGCGACTCTTCATTAGGAGAGTATATGATTATATCGTCGACATAAACATGGCAGACTTTACCAATAACACCGCGTATCACATCATCGGTAGCCTTTTGGAATATACTGGGTGCTTTCCTCAGAGCAAAAGTTAACCGACAAAATTCTAATTTCCCGTTATTAATACTGAAGGCAATTTTTTGCCTGTCCTGTTCGCTCATTACAATTTGATGGAATCAGGATTTTAGGTCTAAAGTTGTAAACCATTTTGAACTTCCTAGGTTAGCTAATATTTAAAGGCGTAACCATAATTAGGTATCGAGCAGGAATAGTTTTTTCATTGATTTTTCTAAAATCAATTACCATACGTAAATTAGGCTTTCCATTTCCATCAACGCCTTTTTTAGAAACGACGTGCACAGGAGAATTGTAAAGTGAACAAGATTCTTGGATGATGCCGTCTTTCAGAAGTAAATTTATCTCATTGTTAATTAATGGAGCTACTGATATCGGGTATGGACAGGTATGGACTTTCGGTGGAAATTGGATCTCCAGTAGGTGTTCGGATATGGGCGTGAACTATAGTATTATATGGGAAAGCTCTATCTGAATCAGCAAACTCATTAAAGTTATCATAATTACCTTACGGAATTGTGGCTGATGTTTTACTGGTACTGAGTATTCTATGGCTATTAGATTTACGGTGTCACATGATTTAATTTTACAATTTCGGTGAAATAAATACCCTCTAACAGTCTCAGTTTTCTCATCGAGTTCTTTAAAAAAATCGTACCCGATAATACCGTCAAACGTTCTCAAGCTTGGTAGCAAGTAAAACGTTGAGGTATTTTCTAAAATGTTTATTTGTCATTTTTTTATTAATGACGTTTTCACCATGTAACGATGTTAGTTAAAAACTATTTTCTAATTCCTTAATACCTTCAATAAATGGTAACGGCTTAATATAATTTGTTAATAAGAATGTGAAGCTCCTGACCGTTCTTGCTCTTTTTTGTAAAAAATGGCAGGAGCGATTTTAGTTTAAATAATTGATTTCATCTTCACATTCCGAAATCCCTACATTAACTTCATCATAATTATAATGACGTTCTTCATTTTCATTACAATTGCCATCAATGCTTTGGTGTTCATAATCATTCGAAGATAACACCTCTTCTGGCATAACACTTTCTGTATCTTATGAAACGGTGAACGATCAGATAGTAGTCGATTATTACTACGTTTCAATGCCACTGGCGGAGCAGGATTTTCTCTGATTCTCAGTTATATTTACGGGTGAGCGCATTTTGCGGTAAAAAGGAACTTCCCGATTTATTACGTTGCATGTAAAAGCTTGAACAATTATCAATTTCAATCGGGCTATGTTAATTTAAATTCTGGTTTTCGGGAAATTGGTGTAAAAATGGCCTTGGGCGGTAATGCTTATTTAAGTTACTTAATGCAAATGCTTCTGCGAATGCATAACGCATATGACTAGTTTGAAGCTCTTGCGCAACTGCCAGTGCTGATGGAAGATCCTTTGAGCTAGGAGCTCGTTGTTATCGCTGTAGGTCATAATCTGCTTATTTATAATCAAAGATAACTTTTTGTCTGTTATATTGTAGCAATCAGTGATAGACAAATTATCCTGCCTTAAAAAAATTTTCTAATACATAGTATAACGGTCTTTTAAATGAATAAGTCTGATCAAGCCTAGCGATTATTCCTTTAAAATGTAGAACAGTATTAAACGATGCAAGAGTTGAATTAGCATATTCGATAATTTTATTTATAAATATTCCCATAGCAAGATAATACCTCTCTGAGCCCTCTTTGTAGTAATTCATAACGAATTGAGCAGCACTTCGCCAACTTGGGTAAGAAGCGGAATCACCTTTGAATTCAGGTAAAGATTTAATCAAGTCTAAACTTGCATTATCTTGAATTATTGGATTTATAGCTACCGGAAGGTTAAAGTTAAACTGCTAAATTTAACTAACGCAACTGTTTTGAAAATTATAATTTAGTGCGCTCATTGGTTTCGTTAACAATTTGCAAGACCTGCTCTTCATTGACTCTCGTTTTACAAATATCCTTTGGTAAGACTGAATTTACTTGAAAAATATATTGGTACTTCTTATTATCAAAAAGATTTTAATTAAAAAATATAACTCACAACTTTTTTTGCCGGTGAGAAAGGAACACAAAGATAATTTTCCTTAAAGCAAGCTTAGAAATTCCTACTTGGAATGTCAGAAAGAAAACAAAGTTATTCACACAAATGTATAGAAGAAACACAATCATTTATTTTATTTCAATATCCCGCACGTTAGAAAACTTATAAATATTATTTACAAACCAAACAAAGGAAATATTTTCTGTTACAAATTTTTACGGAAAATGTAGCAAAATTGTAGCTTTAAATTCCGAAATACTATGTTAAATTATATATACCTGTTTTTTCGAAATTTCATAAAACTTTTTCACTGTTTAATTATCAAATATAATATAATTTTTTACTTTACTCCACTTTAAACATATTATATTTTAAAAAATCACCTACAGTTTTTCGTTATCCTATATTAGATATTTTCGGCATTTCTATGGTTATTTTCGATAGAGCAACTTCTCAGGATACTAGGGTCTTTTGGTATTATAATGATCGATCCAATGATTCTTCTTCTTCTGACACTGTCATGATCCAACAAATAGAGCCAGTATTTTTCCACATTATTAGTACCGTTATGCAATTAATGTGCTGGAATTCCAGGAATGTGAAGGTCATCATCACTATTTACTTGGTGATTGATGCAAGGTTACTGCGTTTGACAGCAAATCATCAAAATTCTTACGTTATTCCAGGAACAAGAAAATGGAGAACAAAATAGATCAGTAAAAAGCGATTTCCAACATAACCCAGCATACGAAAATGGGTAGCAAAATCAATAATCCAAAGATGATAACTTTACTTACAAGTATACACAGATTCTAGTAAAGATTTTGATAAGGTAAACCATCACATTCTTTTGAACAAACTGGATCTTCTTGGTTTTTGAAGCAATATTTCTAAAATGGGTTGCTTCTTATATTAGTAATACAACTCGACAAGATATATTTAACGAATCTTTTTCTGACATAATCTATGTTCCTTCAGGCGTTCCTCAAGGTAGCCATCTTGGCTCGATGATTTAAGGAATGCGGATGATGATTGGAAAGTTTTACAAAATTTCAAAATGAACTGTATATTATAATAATGATTTTAACTAATTAGTAGGATGAATTTAATGATTAAGGGTAATTTCCAGCTCTCAATAAATGTAAAAACTTCATACAAAAACGCTTAAGAAATGGTCATAAAAATTTACCGCAACACATGTTGTTGATGATTGAAAAGTTGTATACAATATTTCAAAACGAAATATACTTGATAATAATGATTTTAATTAATTTGGGATGAATTTAACGATGACTTTAAATTTTCTTCAAGAAACAATCGTTGATTTSATGTTTCTTCGCAAAACCAGGGGAAAATTCTCAAGCGTTTTTGAGAAGCGAAAATATAACTTAGGGAATGCGCGAATAAAATAAGAAGCCTAATTGCCTGTCACGAAAATTACGATAAAAATGAAAACGCGTGCGTACGGTTCCACAGTTCAATTACAAGAGATTTCTTTATTTCACTTAATCTAATTGCTAAGCCTAAATCTTAAAACTAACTGCTTAAGCTAGTGGTAAAATAAATATGTATTAAAAAGGGGTAAGTGTAACTCTTCGATTTTCGTTAAATATTGTAACAGATTATGGTAAGTATTAAAGTAAGTAATAGATTGGTATTATGAATGCATTATTAAGGAAAGTATTTTATTATAGATTTTCTTAATTTAATTTTTAATAATTCAATATTTTATTTATTCGAATTGTGCCCGTCTTGGTTGCCACGCCTGCGACGCGCACCTTACCGTCTTGCCCTTTGACGGTTGCGACGACGCGCCCTAGTACTCACTGCTGCGGTGGCACGTTGTCCTCGTGGACGAGAACGAGGTCGTTGAGCTGCATGTTGCGTTTGGGGTGCAGCCACTTGTTGCGCTCCTGAAGACCACTGTCGCCAGAACTGTTGCTTGAGACAGCAAACAAGTTGCCACCTCTCGCAACAACGAACTGACACCTTCTCTGGGGGTAAAGCCCGCATGAGCATCCTATTAGTAGATGCGCTGGGGTTAGTGTCCCGCCGTCGTTGGGATCTTGACTCAGAGGTACTAGGGGGCGAGAGTTGAGGATGGCCTCCACTTCGGTCAACACTGTTGCTAACTCCTCTGCTGTGAGTAGCACGTTGCCGGTTACCCGAACGATGTGGTGTTTGGCGGACTCCACCGCGGCTTCCCATAATCCGCCGAAGTGCGGCGCCCGCGGTGGTATAAAGATGAAGCTGCACCCTTTGTCTGCTGAGAATCTCTTCAGTTCTGGACCCATTGCTAGAAACGCCACCTTCAATTCGCGCAGCTGCGATCTGCGCCGACGAAATTGGTGGCGTTGTCACTGAATATCTTCGTCGGAATTCCTCGGCGTCCAATGAACCTTTTTAGGGCGAGAATAAATGAATTAGTTGGCAGGTCTGAAACTAATTCTAGATGTACTGCTTTGCAAGCAAAGCAAACGAAAACTGCAATATATGTTTTTACGGTTGGACGCGTATTTTTAACGTTGTGTATATCGGACCACAAAAATCTACGCCACATTTAAGAAAGGGCCATAGTGCTCGAAGTCTTTCGACTGGCAAATTTCCCATTATTTGGTTTTGCAACTTCGGCTTGTAATGAAAACAATGTATACAGTTTCTTACGGTTCTACTGCAGGCTTCTCGGGCATTAATTAGCCATATGCGTTCTCGAAGAAGCGCAACCAACGCTTTAGCCCCAGTGCGGTGATTTCGAATATTCAGGAACCGTAAATACCTTATAACGAAGTGCGAACTTTTATTTAATAAAAGCGGAAATTTGGCATCGTATGGGAGAGGTGCATTTAATAAGCGACCTCCTACTCGGATTAATTTGAATGACAACGATGTATCCGAGTACTCATGCAAAAACGGGTTGAGTTTTTGCAAGTTTGCGGATAGGGTGGTACCTTTATGCAATTTTTGAATAACATTCGAAAATTCTGAATGTTGGACCCCCTGTGCAATTTTTAGAAAACTCAAGTTTAGCTCTTCTGAAGTCAGATTCTGTCCCATGGAGTATTTTGGTGGTCGTCTGATCCATCGTAATATGTATGTGTGGTCGCAATTTTTTAAGAGAAGAGAATTTTTCAATAAGGTCCAATATTGAATTTTTCTCAGCAGTCGCAATTAATGTAAATGTATTTTTCTTCTTCTCTAATGCTTCGTCTTCTGATGAGAGCTGGAAGTGGTTATTAATTGGCCATAATGCAGGGTCTTCTAGGAGGAACTGTGGACCGCCAAACCATATCGAATTATTCAATTCGTCCACGTTACAACGCCTAGACACTTGATTCGCAGGATTTTGTTTCGTTGGCACATGTCCCCAATGTGCTTTGTCAGTCAACTCTTGAATTTCGGACACCCTCTTTGCGACGAAGGTTTGTAGTGAGGATGGATGTGTTTTAATCCTTCTTCTTGATTGGCGTAGACACCGCTTATGCGATTATAGCCGAGTTAACAACAGCGCGCCAGTCGTTTCTTCTTTTCGCTACGTGGCGCCAATTAGATATTCCAAGTGAAGCCAGGTCCTTCTCCACTTGGTCCTTCCAATGGAGTGCAGGTGTTCCTCTTCCTCTGCTTCCCCCGGCGGGTTTTAATCCAATGTAAAGGAATTTCAGAGTCTGTCTCAAATGTAATATTTTCGAAATGTCGACTCAATATAGGCGCTACTCTTGACCATAATTTCGAAAGAAAATGTGCTGCTGAGAGCTCAAGACGCGGATGAGATTTGGTCTTCAGCGGAGCCACTCTAGACTTTGCAGTAAGCARCATACATTTAATACCACYAGCAGATTGGCTTCRTATGTATAAGCAGCAACCGTACGCCCTTATTGAGGCGTCGGAGAAGCCATGTATTTGGCAGATAGCACTCGATTCAACGTTTACGTAACGAGGAATGCTTATCGATGAGAGCTGCATTAGGTTGGCTTTAAAGTTCTGCCAGCTAGTGTCAAGGCGCAATGGAATCGACTCATCCAAATCTAGTTTTTGGATCCAAAGCTCTTGCAATAAGATTTTTGCAACTAGTGGGACTCTTGGATTAAGAGGATTAAAAAGGCGAGCAGAAACTGACAATATATTTCTTTTAGTGGCTCGCAGATCATTAAAATTGTCGTCTAAAACAAAGCGAAACAAATCCTCTTTTGGAAACCGATGGATTCCTAACGTTTTAGTGGAACTTTTGTCATTGAAACTTAATGAGTTTTCAGTGCAATCACTGTCAAAAAAATTAGAGTGGTTCGAAAACCATTTCGTTAAGGTGAATCCGGCCGAGTTTAATATTTTAATTACCTCACTTCTCAAAAGATCTAGAGGCTCAAAATTTTCGGATCCTGTTAATAAATCATCAACATAAAAGTCTCTTTTGATAAGATGACAACTTCTGTCTTCTTCATGCATAATTATTTGACGGTACATTTTAGTAATGTCCGCTGTTAGTGCATACTTAAGTAAGCGAAAACGAAGAAGAGTTGAATATAATTCTTCTTGGATGGTTGGACCTACCATCAAAAGTTCATTCAACGCTATTTGAGTTGAAGATCGAATCGAAGCATTAAAGACAACACGTAATTTGGTTGTTGTGCCCTCGGGCCTTAAAACGCATTGATGCGAAATGAAGTAGTGTGACTCACTCGGTATATTATTGTTTGTTGAGCTCATGTGCCCCAGTGCTCTATATTCATTCATAAAGTCCAGATATATTTTACGAAGTTCTGGATTATTCAATGTCCTTCTTTTCAGGGCCTGAAACCGCCGAACTGCGGTTTCATAGGAGTGACCGAGTAAATTACGGTCAGCCAATTCAATATTGTGCGGAATTTTGCAGCCACTAACATTGATTTTATGGTCTGGATGATTTGCCGAAATACATCGCATTACCCAGAATTCCGCCGAAAATTCATAATTATTTAACCGCGCTTAATTCGTCGAATCCGCAACTTCTGTGCCAAGTCCTCCGTCATGAAGTTGACCTGGGAGCCTGAGTCCAGCAACGCACTCGCAGGCAAGTAATCTAAATAGCTGATCCTCACTAAAATTACTGCTGTTGCCAACATTACCCCATCCGGCATTCTCACTGTATGCATGGCATGTGTGGTGGATGGTTGCGGATGAGGTGCAGCGGGAAAGGACACTGGATACTGGTGCAACAGCGAGTGATGGGATCGATTGTATATCCGGCAACGATTCGCTCTGCATTTGGAAACGGTATGTCCCTTACGTAAGCAATTTATGCATAAGGGTTTGACGAACTCGAATCTCTGTTGCACCGGAAGAGCCTTGAAAGTAGGGCAGGCAGTTAGATGGTGATCTCTCGAGTTGCACTGTTGGCAACAAGGCTGTCTTGTGTTCGCAACAACTAGCGCCGATTTTATCCTATGCATTTGTTGCTGCTTATCATGATTCGTACTGCCTGTTGATATTGGCTTCGTCCTTAAATGTGATGCTCCTTCCGCTGATAACTGCTGGAATCTTCGATTTAGGGTGGCTTCACATTCCTTTCACAGAGCCAGCTTGTCACAATTCAGCTGTTCTTCCCATTTGGATCGGGTGGCAGGATCAACCTTTGTCATTACAATGTGTATAATAATGGCGTTTGTTATATGTTTCTCATCGCTCAGCGATAGCAATGAGTCATACACCGCTGACACTTCGTCAAAAGTTTAGATATTGTATTGAAAAATATCAAGCATTTATTATCATAAACTTTTTTGAGACTTGCCAACGCTTTCGGGTAATTTTCATCCGACATCTGAAACTCTTTGACTGTTCCCGAAGCCTCTCCAGATAGACAATTAACCAAGCTCTCGAGCAAACTCATAAAATTTTTGAATTCTGAATATTCTCCCTTGAA
>NW_017534470.1:0-10836 GCF_001853355.1 Bactrocera latifrons
ATCATGGAGTGTTTCTGCACAAATAGTTACTATGGTAGGGTCCCACGATTCTGTGGAGATAGTTTGTGTTTTTAACCCGAACCCTTCTGATATGCAATTAGCCACTGTCGTTCTGCAACATACCACATCGCATCACCTCACGTCACATCACATCACATCCGTTCCCACGACAGTCGGGTCTACGAAAACCRGAACGGACCCAGATTTTTATCCGGCCAAGGACTGTCAACTCGGCATAATTCTGCCGTTACAACAACAACAACAACAACATTACATCACATCTCATAACATCACGTAACGTCTCAACACCTCGTCACACAACCGTTCACAGCATACACCACTACACACACACGCATCAAACATAGTACTTAACACCGCTTAATACTACAACACAACAACCATACGATTATCAACGAGACGACACGTAATCAGCAACTATTCACCACCCAAACCTTCAAAAGGGATTGATCCGACCGGGATCGCTCTCTTACCGTTTCATTCGTAAAGCAGTCGTCCGTGATATTTAGTTTTCTTCATTTTATCCGCAACAACCAACGCAACTTCCCTGTTTATTAAAACCGTCAAGTGACGGGAGTGAAGTGAATCACCAAAATATATACATATATATTATATACACATATATATAGTGTAATTTAAGTTGATAAATTTCATAGCGAGTGGGAAAATCAGTTCTCTTAAGTATACTAGTGGCATACGTTACTATAAATAAATTTACCTATTTACTTATTTTTTCATAAAAAATTTCACTTTGAACAAAATATTAAAGTTTAATTGAGGTGAAAGGTACTAGTATGGCCACGACGAAATTGTGTTCATGCAAAATGGACAGCTGTGTTATTTTGTGTATATGTCGTCCATTGTATGTTGCTGCCTTCTTACAAATGTTCATCTAGCATAGATAACTTGATACGAGACTCTTTGGTTCGAGAGAGAGCTGTCAAAACTAGCATTTTTTACAGCATTTGACAATGAAGCCACTGCTGAAAAATATTAGCTTGGGTATTTAATAAATTATACAAAACACTAATTAAACACTTTCGAAATGCATACATATATAAATGCTAAAATGCAAAATCATTAATTAATTTACATAAACATTTATTTTGCCAAAATATGTTCGCACAGATCAATGATATTTTATTTCACACTAATTTCGTCAAGTAATTATAGCGCTCCTCTTCTGGCATCYCGCCTTTTTCACTAACTGCTGGTTGACGGCACCCTGATTGTGTTTTGTTGTTAGAAAACAGATCAGGGTGCCTTGCCAGCTGACAAGCGAGAGAGAAAGAAAAGAGATTCTGATCAAGAAGGATTCACGACGCCATTTACAGTTTACTGTCGTGTTGTCATTTCGTGTCGCGCTCTGTGTGTTCAGCACTTCACTGTGAAATACACCTAATACTATTATCGCTTAATGTATCGATTCATGCAATAGTTCTGTTTTCTGGTAGATCAGTGATTTGTGTTATCCGTTCGAGTTCTGTATTTTATGTGCCGGTTTAAACAGATATAATTTCACTAAATATAACTTCTAAATAATTATATTTGGAAACAATGTCGTATCAATATCATCAAATAGCCAGCTTACTGGAAAAAGTAAAAAACCAAAACTTCTCATTAGTATATATGTATAAAGAATTATGTTTGATTTCAGATGACTTCTAGTGACAAGGATTTTCGTTTTATGGCAACAAATGATTTAATGACGGAATTGCAAAAGGATAGCATTAAGCTCGATGATGAATCTGAAAAAAAGGTTGTACGTATGATATTACGTCTATTGGAAGATAAAAATGGCGAAGTACAAAATTTGGCGGTAAAGTGCTTAGGGCCTTTGGTAAACAAAGTAAAGGAGGGCCAAGTTGAAACTATTGTGGATTCCCTTTGCTTAAATATGATATCGAACGTGGAACAACTTCGCGATATATCCAGCATTGGTTTGAAAACAGTTATTTTGGAACTTCCGCAGGCATCAAATTCTTTAGCGCCTAATGTTTGCAGGAGAATAACCGGAAAGCTTAACAGTGCTATAGAAAAGGTATGTATGGATAAATATACATATAAGTGTTTTATAATATTTTTCGTAAGCATGCGATTTGATCGAAACGTTCCCACGGCAGTCGGGTCTACGAAAACCGGAACGGACCCGGATTTTTATCCGGCCAAGGACTGTCAGCTAGGCAGAATTTCTGCCGTTACAACAACACCATCTAATTCATATAGAAAATAAATTAAAGTATTTCAAATGGGTTCGGGCGGTTAGGGGTATTTCTATAGATTGACAGTATATAATGTAAGAGCCCTTGACATCCAGACCTTCGTCATTTTATAAAAGCTGAAAGTTTGCTGAAGTATACTTTGATCATAGCTAAGAACAATGGGAAAATGTGAAATTCGAGTCAACGTGGCTTCGGGAGGTAGCGGGTGGGACAGATGTATAAAATAACAGCCAACTTTCGTTATTTTATAAAGCGTAATTTTTTAATATGTTATTCGGAATAACATTACAAACCATATTCATTTCCAGACACTTTTTATGGTGGCAACTCTTTGCCAGACAAAGAATAAAAGTTAAACTACATGTATTTGGGTGACTATTAGGAGATGCTTTCTCAGATGCCAGATAGTTTCGACAGTTCCTACCTGGCCCAGACAAACACATTGCGTGCCTATACCAAGGGTATAGGTGCGAGCGCGAGGCAATATACAGTCGTATAGGTGCGAGTGAGATAGCGCGTTACGTCTTCAATGCGCGCGCAGCTTTCCGTTATTGTGCCGTAGATGTTTGTTATTTTGGGTTACTTATTAGTTAAATTAATATCTACGACACATTGAGAAATAAATAAGGGGTGTTGTGGAGTCTAATAGATGTCGGAATCAAAATTTAAACCGATCAAAAAAAGCAATAAGTGTCATTAATTCAGACATTATTGGTTTGATATTCGAAACAGAACTTGTATCGGTTTTGTGTGTCACGGAAACCAATTTTTTTTTTACCGATTTTGCTGTCAGAAACAAAGCATGGATAATCGCACACATATTTGAAATGAAAGTTAAGAAATCAAGTTATTTTATTGTTACATAAGAATAAAATACGAAATGTCTTAATTATTAAGTTTTGAAAAAAAAAAMAAAAAAATGAATATATGAATTCATTGATATTGTACCTTAGGGAAGCAATTGCCCGATTTTTTTATTTTTATTTATTTATTTATAAAAGCTTATACAATGTTAATAATATATGTACAACCTAAAACATGCAGTGCTAGCTTCAGAGGCTATCAGCTGTCCGTTGAATAAATGTGTTGGCTTAAATTCTCCTTTCCTCCTATTCTTTAAGAAAACAATAGATGGTTTTTATATTTTCTTCCGTAGCGTTGGAAAGAAGGGAAATCGGATCTGTGTTGAAGTGGCAATCTCTCTTATCTTTCAGTGTTGGACAAAATTCTAATATATGAAGCACAGTTGTTATTGGTTTACAAAACGGACAGCAGTTGGTACCGTTTCTTCCGAGGAGGTGAGCATGCGTCAGTATAGTATGTCCAATCCGTAGGCGAATGTATGGTGTTATAAAATTAGTTGCAACTGTGGATGGGAATAGCGGTTTGATTCTGGCTGTGTTAACTATTGAATAATGGTGGTTATATGAGACCCAATCAAGTGCCAATTTAGGGAGCATATTTTGGTGTATGAATCGGAATATATCAGATTTCATAAAGAAACTGAATGTAATTGTGGGCGTGTTGGATGCATTCTTTGCTAATACATCAGCGTAATTATTTCCGGATAATCCAGTGTGGCTTGGAACCCACATTATCTTAATTTTATTTTCATATATAATAATATATTCTCTAATTGAGATGATGAAGTTAGTGTGGTTGTTGCAATTTTGAATGGCTTGGAAACATGATAAGCTGTCGGTGCATATTACATATTTTCCCGGGCTTTTTGTGGCATGTAGAACAGCACGGAAAATCGCAGTGGCTTCAGCAATGACTATCGAACAAAAGGGGAAAAGCAGTCCATATGAAATTGGCTTTCCTTTCTCGCTAACGACCGCAAAAGAGGTTTAGATTTTTTTTGAACCGTCCGTGAATACAAATCTCCAACTGCCATGTTTCAGAGTATTCATAATTTCACAAAATTCTGATACATAAATCGCATTAAGTGTGGTGGATTTAGTCAAATGAATTAGTTTATCAATAAACGTGTTTTTTGGAATCAACCATTGTGGATGACGACGTTTAGGAAGTTTAGCAGGTTTTAATGACAACCTGTTTGTCTTGGCGAAAATGGTGCATTTATACATATGTAGCTGACTCAATTTTTGGAGTTCGGAGACGAGGGATGATGAAGAAAAGGCATCTTGAGGCACAAGGTTAGAACCAAGCATGATCTTCGGGTATAATTTGTATGTGGTGTCTTCCATATTGTCTATCAGAGAAGGGAGACCGGACTCTGCTAATAAATTTTTGATTGGTGACGTGGGGAATGCTCGAAGCGATCTTCTAACAGCGGAGTGATACGGTGCAGCCAAAAATTTTAGGTGACTTTTTGAATGATGCCCATATATTTCAAGAACGTAATTGATGACAGAGAGTATGAGTGCCTTGACAACATTAATTAACAAAGATGGGCCAATGAGCGAACACTTGCATGCTAGGCACTTAACAACATTTGAGTTTTTAGTAATTCTATTTCTAATATATTGACAATGTTGTTTGAATGCATATTGACTATCTAGAATTAATCCAAGAAACTTAAGTGTAGGAGAACATGAAATATTTACATTGTTGAATGAAATCGGTGGAAAATGACAATTATGTTTTTACAAATGTAGAGTAAACTGGATTTTAAGTACGATATTGATGCGCCTGCTTAAAGGGACCATAGGGATAGTTGAGAAAGGATTTATTCAAAGGTAGAGGATATAGAACTAAGGTCAGAAGATTTTGAAAATAGAAGGAGATCAACAGCAAATAATTGATGCTGGATATTAGGGAAGGAAGAAAGGATAGAGCTGATTTCATCAAATGCTATGATGAACAGAATAACTGATAGCGGTGATCCAAAGGAAGAGTAGGTGAAAATGTGCCAGAAATAAGAACTTTAATTTTACGTTTAGAGAGAAAGGATATAACAAAACTAAATATACGGGGGCCAACCTTCCATTTGATTAATTGTCTTAAAACTACATGTATGCCAAACGCTTTTTCAAAATCAAGGGAAAGAAAAGGTCAAGGTGTGGAAGAGCGTCGATAGTGCTTTGTCCTTTTTTGAATGCTACCTGATTTGAATGAATGAGTTTTTTGAAATGGAGAAACCAAGAGAGTCTAGTGACAACAATTTTTTCCAAAAGTTTTCCTAGACAGGGTAGAAGGGAAATAGGACGATAGCTGGTAACTTCGCACGGAGGTTTGCCAGGTTTTAGAATAGGAATGATTGCACTGGTTTTCCAGATTTGGGGTATGGTGGCAGTTCGATAAATATTGTTGTATT
The DNA here is from genome assembly GCF_001853355.1 of Bactrocera latifrons. Classification (NCBI taxonomy): domain Eukaryota; kingdom Metazoa; phylum Arthropoda; class Insecta; order Diptera; family Tephritidae; genus Bactrocera; species Bactrocera latifrons. The sequence continues at coordinate 5,521 of NW_017534470.1, forward strand.
GGTTGATAAGTCGCTTGAGGAGATGAGAAGGAAGATGTTTGATGATGGGATAGGAAACTTTATCTAACCCTGACGTTTTACCTTTAACCGCAGAAAGAGCTATATTGAGTTCTATTAAAGATATATTCTGAGTCGAGATATTCGGCTGAAGGGGAATGTCGAGAAAAATTTGGCGAATTCTAAAGCTATATCCTGTGGATATAATAGATTGCCTTGAGAGGAGTTGAGTGAGAGAATAGGAGAGAAAGAAATATTGCCAGATAGTCTTCTTATATTTGAACAAATACTTTTAGGGTCAGAAGAGGAATTAATGCTGCTGGTAAATGTCTGGAAAGATTTAACTTTTGCCTGCTTCGCTTTTCTTCTGAAAATGGCATTCGCTTTTTTATGAGCAATAAGGTTTGATGACGAACGATTTTGTTTGACATGATGCCATGTTTGTTGATTATGCAGTCTAAGAGAAGATAGCTCACTATCCCACCAAGGAGGATAACCCTTACGATTACGAGGTTTAGGAGAGGTTTGTGATATAAATTGATTAGCAGCAGATCTTATAATCTTCTGAAACCTAGAAGTTTCCTGATTAATAATATCTGCAGAAGGGAGTTTGTCTGAGTAACGTAAATCTTGAAATTTGGGCCAATCAGCTGAATCAGTGTTAAAAAATATTCTGGGTTTGAACAAAATTGGAATTATGGGAGGAGATTTTGGCTATGATAGGAAAATGATCGCTACCATGCAAATTATCTATACAATGCCAAACAACTTTGGGAAAGAGTGAAGTCGAACAAATTGTAAGATCTATATGGGTGAAGGTGGAATGAGTGGAGAAATGGGTAGGGGAACCATCATTAAGGACAACGCAGTCCGAACAGAGGACAGCATCCTCAATAATGCGGCCCCTGGAGTTAGTTGAAGAAGAACCCCAAAGAGGGCATTAGGCATTGAAGTCACAAGCCAATAAAAAAGGAATCGAGCCAGAAGGGAAAAGGTTAAAGAAGTCTGCTGAAGTAAAAGTTTGGTGAGGAGGGGAATATGCACAGATGATTATGATTTTTTGGGGAGAGGAAATTTCGATGGCAACGGAAGAGATATTCGAAGGAGATATTGGGAGAATATTATGCGGTATACTTCTCTTAATCAGGATTGCAATACCTTGTTTGCTTGTTGAAGTAAGGTTATAAAAGTGACCAGCATAGGCTTTTGGAGTATGAGCTGATATATTGTTTGCAATATGTGWTTCGTTTAATAATATTACAGACGGGTTATATTTTTTAATTAAAATTTCATGCTCAAAGTAGTTATTAATGTATCCGTTAATATTCCATTGAAGAAATTTTTTTTTTTTTTTTTGTTAAATACATTTTATTTGAAATCTATTTTAGTAAATAATAAACAAATTTGATAACAAAACCATAATTTGACTAATATTTTTGATCGCCCATGAGATATTCAGGTCTGAATGAATGGCTTTATTTGTTATGAACCAAGGCGCGTTTGTAATTAATCTTATAGTTTTCGATTGGTATCTTTGTAGAATTTCAATATTTGAATTACAAGCAGTGCCCCAAAGTTGCACACCGTATGTCCATATAGGTTTTAGTATAGATTTATATAATAGTAATTCATGTTCAAGATGTAACTGCGATATATGTCCAAGGAGCCAATAAAGTTGTTTGGTTTTTATTTTTAATTGTTTATTTTTGGCTTGTATGTGCTGTTTTCTGTTAGTCGTTTGTCCAAGTGCATGCCGAGGTATTTAACGCTATCACTTTTAGGAATAGTATTGCCATTTAAAAGCAAAGGAGGGCAGTCGCTTCGCCTTAATGTAAATAAAACGTGTACGGATTTACTCACGTTTACTTTCATTTTCCAGCAATCTAACCAAGTCTGTATCTTGTTCAATTCTCTTTGCACTAAATTAGTTGCTTCAATTGGCGTCTGACGACAATAGAGCAGTGTCATCAGCATAAGAAGCAATTAATACTTTTTCAGTTTCAGGAATGTCAGATGTAAAGATGGTGCATAGTACAGGGCCAAGAACACTTCCCTGTGGAGTACCACAGCATTTACGTATTTTATGTCAGACGTATCGTCATTTATCTTTACATAAAACGACCTGCTTGTTAAATAGGACTTGAGAATTAGATATACTTGAAAGGAGAATACTTTTTTTAATTTGTATAGTAGACCATGATGCCAAACTTTATCAAATGCTTGTTGTATGTCTAAAAACGCAGTTGAACAATATTCTTTACGTTCTGAAGCATCGATAATGTAATTAATTACACGGTGGCATTGTTCGGGAGTACCATGAAATCTACGAAACCCAAATTGGTGTTCAGGTATCATCTTATTCTCTTTTAGTATTGGCAATACTCTGCGCAAAAATATTTTTTCAAATATTTTGGAGAATAGAGACAACAAACTGATTGGTCTGTATGAAGTGATTTCGTTCTCAGATTTAGCTGGTTTAGGTACCATCACATTTTCAGCACACTTCCACTGAGTAGAGAAATGGTTAAGCCTTAAAATAGAATTATATATAAGTGTTAGCAACATAATTCCTTTTTTAGGTAAGCATTTAGCTACTTTGGCATCAATTTTGTCATATTCTTGGGCTTTCTTGTTAGACAATTTCTCAATTTCAGAACGTATTTCAGCAGGTGTAATATGCTCGAGTGGTAAAGACATTTGACATGCAATGTCAAGGAATTCTAATATTTCAGCATCATTGTTCCTGCCACTGTTATCAAAAGGGGTGAAAGTTGCTTCAAGGTATTTACTAAATGCATTAGCTTTACTTTTATCTGTTCTACACCAAACGTTGTTACTGTCTTTGATAGGTACGTTTCTTTTTTTTTAGGCCGTTTTATGCATTTAATAGCATTCCATATCTTATAGTCTTCATTATTTCTATAATTTAAACTCGCAAAATATACGCATATCGATTTATTTTTGAAATCAGCTAATTTTTCTTTTATCTCCTTTGTGGCTTTGTTTAGAATAGTTTTGTCAGTTGGATCTCTACTGGTTTGCCATTTTTTTCGTAAACTTCTTTTCCTCTGTATTAATGCTCTAATTTCTGAAAACACGTGAAATGAGTTGTGAGGCGAGAATTCATTCCTCTTATGGGGAGTAGCAGCTTCATGAATTAAGTTTGTAAAATCTTCAACTGTATCATCCAGTTCAGCTGAAGTTTTTATAGAGGTGTTAAGTACTATATTTTGAGTTAACCAGTCTTGAAATATGCAAATATTACTTTTGTTGCTTAAAGCAGAATTTGATTAATGTGTTGTAGCTGACAATAATTGGCGAGTGATCAGAGTTTAATTCTTCTGAGCTGACCGCATCTAAAAGCTGAGTTGGGATACCTTTATGTACAGCAAAATCTAAGAGGTCAGGAATTTTCAATGGATCACTTGGCCAATAGGTTGGCTCACCACTTGACAGAGTTTTTAAATTATTCCTTATAATGCATTTGTAAAGGTCTCTACCCTTTGGGTTTGGAATACGTGAGCCCCACTAGGGATGCTTAGCATTGTAACTTTCCCCCTACAAAAAATCTTGGACCGAGACCACTAAAGAATCTTTCGTATTGAGAAGCTGATATGTTGTGTCTTGGTGGTGAGTACGAAGCATAAATATAAACATCATTATTGTTGGATTTAACTTTTATTCCAGCAGCTTGTATTGAAGGTGTTTGAATTGGTTCAAGAGCAACATAATTGATAGAAGTTTTAATTAAAACAGCACAGCCAGCATGAGTCCTGTTACTGGAATGATTAGAAGTGACTATATCATAATTTTTTATTCGTCAAAATGTTTTATTTGTGAAATGTGTTTCTGACACTAGCATAATGTCAATAAAATTCTCATTTAAAAATATTTCAATTTCTTGTGCGTGACGGGATAAGCCATTGGCATTCCATATTGCTAATCTTAAGTTTATTTGCATAACTTATTAATAAGTAGATACATCATGTTAAGTAGAGTGTTTGTTAATTCTATTTGTTTTTCTAGTAGCTCTTCTATTTTTTTCATCGTAGTTTGTTAATTTTTCTCATTTTATTTATGTATAACATTACCTTTTAATACATTAGCATAAGTCTGCTCAGTGTTGTTATTTGTCACATTGTTAGTGTAATTTGAATTAGGTAACCCATTACCTAAGCTAGGGAAGTTTTGTTGGTCTATATGTTTGTTCTGTTGTTTTAACGGTTATCAGTCCCCGTTGGGATGGTGAGGGTTATCAGTGTTGCAGGGAGGCCCAGGAAACGTGCTGTTTCGACGGGGTCGGACCAAAGGGAAAAGGGTTAGATGGGTGGGGTTGGTTGGGCATGCAAAGAGGTGGTCAGTGTCATGCAGGACATATGTTGGGTATGTCAGGGTCTATTCTGGATAGGTAGGAGTTTAACCTGCTACAATATCCAGAACGAAGTTGCGCAAGAGAAACTCGCGTCCTGTCGGCGTATTGTTCGATGTCTTCGATCTGATCAAGGAATGACCTCTTGATGCTCCTAGGAGGCGGTTCCGCTCCAAGCAGATGACTGCAAGAATGATTTCTACGAAAACATCCCAGCAGGAAGATGACTGCAAGRATGTTTTCTACAAAAACATCCCAGAAGGAACTGCTTGGAGAGGAGTTCATTATGCTCATTAACTGGGAGCATAAGCGTCTCGCTATGTAGGTGTTCGATGGGAGACATCAAGAGGCACCCCGTCGTGGTCGGGAGTGCTGTATTCTGGCAGGTCTGTAGTTTCCTCATCTGCGTGCCACTGCATCCAGGCGACCATATGGGTTCTGCATAGTTAAGAACCGGCCGACCGATTGCCTTGTAAGTTGCCAACAACGTTTCTTTGTCTTTCCCCCATGTGCTGTCGGCTAGCGACTTAAGGATTTTGTTGCGGCTCTGTACTTTGGCGATAATCGCGGTCGTATGTGGAGAGAAGGAGCATAGACTGTCAAGGTAACACCTAAAATCTTAGGGTTACTGACAGTCGGAATTTTGACGCCGTCGACTGCAATATTGCCAGTCTATACTCCTTCGTCCAGTTCGTGAATATGGTCGCTGTGGATTGGGTAGGGGAAAGTTGGAGGTTCCGTGCAGTGAGAAAACGAGAAAGGTTGGAGAGGTAGTTTTTTACCTTCGAACACATGTCATCAATTCCATTGCCCGACGTCAATATCGTACAGTCATCAGCGTACGAGGTTATGGAAACCCCCTCTGGTGGTTGCGGGAGTTTCGAGATGTAGAAGTTAAACAGTAGCGGGGAGAGGACACCACCCTGCGGAACCACCTGTTTAATTCTTCT
>NW_017534470.1:10881-15429 GCF_001853355.1 Bactrocera latifrons
TAGGTCCACCTCTTGAGCCCTGGAGGAAGCGTGGTTTTCTCAATGTCCTGCAGTAGCGTTGTGTGGTTGACCGTGTCAAAAGCTTTTGACAGGTCCAACGCTACGAGGATCGTTCTCTCACAGGGTGGTTTCTGGTTGAGGCCACCAACTATGTGCTGTGGTGGTACTGTGCATTTTACGGAATCCATGCTGGTGGCTGSCTAGGCTCAGGTGGTGAGTGAAGGTCGGGGGTAACAAGGCTTCAAGTGTCTTCACTACTGGGGAGAGGAGAGTTATCGGGCGATAAGATTCCCCTTTGTTGACGGGTTTTCCAGGTTTCAGTAGTGAGACCACTCTTCACTTTCCACACATAGGGTATTTGAAGAGTGGTTAGCGACAGGTTGAGGACCTTGGTGAGATTTACTCCCGTCGAGCCTAGATGCTTTAGCATTAGCATGTTGATTCGATCAGGGCCAATGAATTTGGAAGATTTTGCTTTGTTGATGACACCCTGAACTTCTTCATCGGTGAAAGTAAGTGGCGCGCCGTCGTTTGGCATTTTGCGCAGCCGTCGGTTAACACATCGTTAACACGACAGCCGGTTCAACGTTACCGGAATTGACTCGGATTTCATCCGCCCAAGGGCTGTTCTTTCGGCGATCTAACATACAGTGCAGCCTTTGTAATTCGCTGTATGGTTTTGTGAGCAATGTACACATATAAGTAATGTGTGTTCGGATTTAGTACATTGACTAGTAGGATGCACTAAATTACACTTTACGCATTTATACGGTTTTTTACAATAAGTTTTGGTATGCCCAAATTCCTGGCATCGATAGCATTGAATAATGTCATTAGTTAGACGGGGAGGCTCTACCTTAATAATAGCATTATTTAAATGTTTAAGCGCGTAAATTTCCTTATTGTTAGCGTTGGGCTTCAAATCAACAAAGAACATTGATAACGGTTGCTTAGTTAATCTGCTTTTAATAATACTTACCTTTCTTACTTTATGACCTAATGAAGTAATATTACTTTTTATTTCATCCAAAGCAGTGGAAAAAAGAATACCTTTTATGACTACTCTGTATGATCGATTATCATAACTCTAATTTGGCCATCATTTAACGATTTATACCTATCTTTTTGGCAATTACACTAGCAATAGTGTTTATCATTTCACTTATATTAAAAACACCTGGTATAATCAACGGCGGTGGTTTTGGAGCATTCAGCACTTGTGCTCACTGTCACATCCTCTCTTTTCTCTCTCATCCCTCTTCAGCAATCGGAAAAGTGTCTTCATCGTCACTTAGGAGGTCGAATCTATTTGGATGTAAGAGAATTTGTTAGATCAGGTAGATTTATACACAATTTAAGTTTTTAATTTAATTTCGATTCACAAATGAATTGATAATCAATATAAAGTTTTTCATATTGATTCTGTTTATGAGTAATAAGTATAATCACTCTGACTAATATATATTACACGGGATACAGTAATATATTTTTGCAAGAAATAATATAATTTTTACAATTTTATAAGAGCTTGAGAAAATTTAACATAGAAAAATGAAGAAAATTAAAGTATATACATATGTATGAAAAATGTAAGTTTTAATTGTAATTTAATATCTAGAATTATGTATCTATGGATACTTGGGTGTGTGCTTGTGGATGGCAGGAGGGTACAGGTGAAGTTGTGGAACGGGTTATAATGGTAGGAGAAGTAGTTGTGGAAAGTGGTGAGAAGGATGGAGAGGGAGAATTGTATAGGGAAGAAACAGAGGGAGAAGGGGTTTCGGGGCAACCACTATGGATTGAGTGTATGTTGGTAGGGGATAAAGCATTATTGTTTGAAGTTGTAGCTTTAATGTTGTCATTAGAATCATTAGTGTTTGAAGTTTTTTTCGATGTTGATGTATTTTTTTGAGTAGTTATTGTTGTTGGAAGCTATTACATTAGCATAAGAGAATGGTGAGGGAGTAGAAGGCATTAGAGATTTGTATAAATTGATGGCTTCACGCATCGAACACTTGTGAATAGTTTTAATTTTAAGTATGGACAAATTTTGGACAGGCGTTAAAGGCAGAAGTTTGTTCACCATCGCAGTTAGCACATTTGACTCTAGAGCATTCAGTGGGAGGCGTATGATTTACGGGTAGGTTGCAGATAGCACAAGATGGGGTCTTATTACATCGCTTAGCAGTATGACCCAGTAACTGACAATTCTTGCAGCGCATCGGTTTAGAMTAGTAGGGACGGATATCGAGGGTAGACCAGGCAAYTTCAATACGACTAGGTAAAGTATATTTATCAAAAGTTAATAATAACGCGCCAGTTGGTACACGATCACCATTGTTTATCTTGGTAAATTTATGAACRTCGGATACTCCTTGATCTTTTAGACCATCAATTATTTCGTCATCAGCAAGCTGACAGATAAATAGAGCGTAAATTGTACYCTTTACTGAGTTCAGAGAGTTGTGRAGAGATATATCAACAGCACCAGCTCCGGGAAGATGTTTGGTTTGTAAAAATTTGTCAGCGATTTTTTGGTTCTTGACCAAAAGAAGTAGGCTGCCGTCACGAAGCGATGTGTTTTTGTTAATGTCTTTGCTTATGGCCTGAATACCTTTATGTACTGCAAAGCAAGAAGTGGATGCAATAGGTTTTCTGGCGTCCTATGATTTGATTACGAGGTACTTGGGATCATCCTTCTTAGAAATAGGTAATTCCGGGATGAATTCCAGCATTGCATTTTCTGGCTTTTTCCGCTTGTTTTTAGGACCCGGGGATAATAGTGCAAACCTATTATCCCCCAGCCTGTTGGCCCCAGGAGGCACTGCGAAAGAATTTACGTTCTTACCCGATTAAATTGTGGATTTAACTTTATAATGAAAAGTATAAAAAACACGTGGAAAGTGTAACGAATTGAAGCTCAAAATGTCAAAGGTAGGTTAAATTGCGCGTACACCAAGTAACGAGAAGTTATACAGCGAGTATGTATATGTGCGCTCGATATGAAAAAATCAACCGCAAACAACCGCGAACAACGAGCGAATTGCCCGATTAATCTCGCGTGTGCATTTGTCGGACGGCGGGCRGAATGCAGGTCGCAATTTTTATCGGAAACAAAAAAGTCAAAGAGATTCATATATTTATATTTAAGTTGAACTAGGAAAATTTCCAAAAAAAAGTGTAAAATTGTAAAAAAATTTAAAATTTGAAAAAAGATGTATTTTGACCAAAAAAATGTTACTTTATGTTATTTAAACATATGTTCAAACTTAACTTTTCTTTTTTTTAGTTTAAATAGAAGATAATTTAATGCCAAAGATAATAAACTTTGCCGAAATTCCATACGTTTAGTTTTTTTTTTCAATCCAGTCCGCCAATTAAAAAGAATCGTAAATATGAAAAACCGAGACAAAGTTTTCGTTTTCTGCACAAGCGCTCATATACAATATGTGTCTGCCAGACGCTCCCCACTGTTTCCCTTYTAGCTGCGACAATATTTCGAATTCCCACCTATAACTTTAGGGACATATTCTTAACTAATTTTTAAAGAGATTTAAGTAAAAAAAATTCAATTTTTTTTTTGAACCTTTTAAAGCAGGCTCCGCATCTCTTAAAATCTTTCTTTAATTCGAAATTCATTAAAAACTTTAATAGGACTGCTTCCAAATGTATTCATTTGCAAGTTTTGTCACATTAGGAAACAGCTGGTACGAATATTGGTTTTGCGTATGTTCGAAAAGWCGAAAATCCAATCAGATTCTGTGACATCATTGATAATCAGAATTGGTTTGCAATTCTGTCTTGGATTCCACAACACCCCTGAATGTTTTCTTCAGATAATCCGCATTCTTTTAAATATTAAGAAGATATGTTCCCACAAGTTCTGATGCTGCTTTACCAGATGAAATATTATATTATATAATTGATCTGTTGGAACTTCTGATGAATGGATTAATAAATTGATGGAAGGTCTCAATAAATTTTTGGAGTTTTGTGATATTTTTTTGAATATTATATTGTGCTGGTTTAAATCTGCTGAAAGATGTTGGTGTGATTGTAGTCCTAACTCATGATAAATTTCGGTAATTATAGGCGATCTAATATCATGGTTTCGAGCCCAGCGTTGTCGAGCCGAAATTGAATTTGTGAAGTGTATAACGCCTGTCAGCCTTCTTGTAGCATATGCATTTATCGTTTGTTCCAAAACCAGATAAATGGGCTGTCGTGAAAACGGCTTAGTCGTTCTTTGGATACCGAAGAAGCCTCGTTTAAAACCTATAATTCTGGATGGGTGTCTGATATTTTTATTAAATTATCAAGATATTTTACAGTCCATCGGGCATAATTTTGCTGGTTGCAAATGAAGAATAATTTTTGCAGTATTGTCTTGAAAAGCTCGAAATTTCCTGTTCGAATACTTCGTGATAAATGTAAATAGTGGAACGGGTTATAGTGGTAGGAGAAGTAGTTGTGGAAAGTGGTGAGAAGGATGGAGAGGGAGAATTGTATAGGGAAGAAACAGAGGGAGAAGGGGTTTCGGGGCAACCA
>NW_017534470.1:16169-42864 GCF_001853355.1 Bactrocera latifrons
TCGATATGAAAAAATCAACCGTACACAACCACGAACAACAAGCGAATTGCCCGATTAATCTCGCGTGTGCATTTGTCGGACGGCGGGCAGAATGCAGGTCGCAATTTTTATCGGAAACAAAAAAGTCAAAGAGATTCATATATTTATATTTAAGTTGAACTAGGAAAATTTCCAAAAAAAAGTGTAAAATTCTAAAAAAATTTAAAATTTGAAAAAGATGTATTTTGACCAAAAAAATGTTACTTTATGTTATTTAAACATATGTTCAAACTTAACTTTTCTTTTTTTTTTAGTTTAAATAGAAGATAATTTAATGCCAAAGATAATAAACTTTGCCGAAATTCCATACGTTTAGTTTTTTTTTTTCAATCCAGTCCGCCAATTAAAAAGAATCGTAAATATGAAAAACCGAGACAAACTTTTCGTTTTCTGCACAAGCGCTCATATACAATATGTGTCTGCCAGACGCTCCCCACTGTTTCCCTTCTAGCTGCGATAATATTTCGAATTCCCACCTATAACTTTAGGGACATATTCTTAACTAATTTTTAAAGACATTTAAGTAAAAAAAACTCAATTTTTTTTTTGAAGCTTTTAAAGCAGGCTCCGCATCTCTTAAAATCTTTCTTTAATTCGAAACTCATTAAAAACTTTAATAGGACTGCTTCCAAATGTATTCATTTCCAAGTTTTGTCACATTAGGAAACAGCTGGTACGAATATTGGTTTTGCGTATGTTCGAAAAGACGAAAATCCAATCAGATTCTGTGACATCATTGATAATCAGAATTGGTTTGCAATTCTGATAGCTAAGCAATTCTGTCTTGGATTCCACAACACCCCTGAATGTTTTCTTCAGATAATCCGCATTCTTTTCAATATTAAGAAGATATGTTTCCACAAGTTCTGATGCTGCTTTACCAGATGAAATATTATATTATATAATTGATCTGTTGGAACTTCTGAGCTGAATGGATTAATAAATTGATGGAAGGTCTCAATAAATTTTTGGAGTTTTGTGATATTTTTTTGAATATTGTGCTGGTTTAAATCTGCTGAAAGATGTTGGTGTGATTGTAGTCCTAACTCATGATAAATTTCGGTAATTATAGGCGATCTAATATCATGGTTTCGAGCCCAGCGTTGTCGAGCCGAAATTGAATTTGTGAAGTGTATAACACCTGTCAGCCTTCTTGTAGCATATGCATTTATCGTTTGTTCCAAAACCAGATAAATGGGCTGTCGTGAAAACGGCTTGGTCGTTCTTTGGATACCGAAGAAGCCTCGTTTAAAACCTATAATTCTGGATGGGTTTCTGATATTTTTATTAAATTATCAAGATATTTTACAGTCCATCGGGCATAATTTTGCTGGTTGCAAATGAAGAATAAGTTTGTAATTTTTGCAGTATTGTTTTGAAAAGCTCGAAATTTCCTGTTCGAATACTTCGCGATAAATGTAAATAGTGGTGAATAAGATTTATATAAATCAAATAAAATTGTTGAGTTTTTTCAAACTCGCCATTAAAACTTTGCTCTTTGTAAATCAAGTAATTATTCAACAGTTCCTTCAGATTCACATTTTTAATTTGGAATTATTTTGCAGTTTTGCAGTCTTCGAAGTTCCTCTATAATATCATTTGTTAATGACACATTTTTAATTTGCAAAAAAGATTAAAAATGCATTATTTCCAATCCTAGTGTCATCAAAGGATGCAACCTTTTCCATCAGTTGAAATGTTTCCCATCAATAAATCCATTAACAGAACCATTTGCTAGCAAATTACTTTTCACCATTATATTTGTTAAGCCACAATCATTTATCAACTTTCCAACTGCCTTAAATGTATAAATAAGTTATCGAATTTAGGCTTTTCTGTTGATTGTATCTGTAGAGCTAATTTCGCTAAATCATTTGTAACTTGTAGGGATGATTGACTTAACTCATCTGCTATTTTTTTACTTTGATGCATATTTTCCAAAACTACGGAGTTGCTAGTTGGTGAGGCATTAATGGGAGTTAAATAAGATATGTGTTGTTGCGGCGTGTCACTATCATAAATCTGACTATTGAAACCAACCCACATAGGAACATCAGSTAAATCTGCCGCATGGCTAAYCATSCAGATATTATCGACTTCTGYGWATAATKGTAAATTTCCAGGGAGTATATTTTSWATTTCATGATCTGTCGATTGCAGATGAGTGGTAATTTTTGGTTTTTTTGCATACTGAAGTTCCTCCGAAGATAAAACATCAAAAGTTCTTCTTTTTCGTTTCTAACTGCGTGGCGAATTGTTAATTTTAGGAAGCTGTTCTTCAGATACTTTTGATTCATCATCTGTATTTAATTCGATGTTTTGATAAATGATGCCTACAATGTCGTATAACGTGTCTCTAACTTTTGTAGTTTCAACAAAACGGTCGAAATTGTCAAAAGCCACTCCAGTAAAAGTCCCTGTGCTTTTTTTTATTTTTCCAGGTCATAAATTGGACTTTCCTATCGAAGTGTATGTTGCTTCTGTCTCGAGCTCTTCCACATCATTGTAACTAATGCAGTGACCATATCTATTAACAATGTCAACAATCTTTCTACTGCTTGTTAAACTCTTCAATGTCATACCCAGCATAATATGTTTGGACGTCTTTACTCGACCGTTATGCACTCCGTAAATAACGTCTTGACAATATGAGCGAACGTGGCGAATACATTTTCTATTATTTTTCCGTSGTTGATTTGTTCCACCAAAAAGTATAGTATAAAAGTGTAATAATTGTTGTGGTATCTCAAATTCACCTGCTATTAAATACTGTGCTGAAATATTTTTTTATGGTAATTTTTTCTTATTCATTTTTAATATTGTCTTGCGTAATATTATATTAATGATGCTTTTTGTAAGAAATTATCTGTTTCTAAATTTTAAGAAATTTTCTCATCTATTTCCTAGAGATAATTAGATGGTAATACTTTTTGTTCCGGACCATAAAAAATTTAATGTCCTTGCTGAACATTTTCATTAATTTCTCTTCTAGATGGTGTGCTGTAAAAGTGACAGTCATTTCTATTGAATTTTCCGCAATTCCAGATAATCAATATATATTTCGTGCAGGTTTATCAATAAAAAGCAACGTCCTCGCTTGATGACATTTTCTTCAATGATGTTACTAATTTATGTAAAAGCTTTCTGGTGGAATTCCCGATGATAATGCCAATCACTATTCACAGAATTTTTTTAATTTACTTAATTAAAATTAATCCGACAATCAGTGTGATAATATACTTTTTGGCTTAAAAAATTTTCCAGACGATTCAACAGTTCGTTGTACTCTACTTCAACTTGAATCTTCAATATTATTTGTGATTTAAAATTATTTTTGTCAGCTGCATGAAGAGGAACCACTTTTGATCGCAATTGTTTCGTTTTCTATTGCAAAAGAAACAAGTATTTTCATCGCTACAAATATTGACATCCGCTTCTTCCACTTCGGTCACGCACACATTTTCCTGCGAGGTTGAAGGTTGAGGTTCTATAGCTAGTAATGCTTTAGATTCTATATCCCTTTGTGAAGGCTGTAAATAAGATGGTTGTACGGTTAACTCAGGTAAAAACTATAGGTGAGAGTATGATATATACTTACTTCATTTTCTGTTTGGTATGCTGTCTCTGTTTGATGTGGTGTCACTGTCTCAACGGATTTTTTCGAACGGTTCGATTCAGAGATAAAATAGTTTTTCATTAATCCTGTAAATGATTTGTAGCACTCCCTGTGATAAACACCATCCGTATATTCACCTGTCTCTTATACATATCTAGATGTGTATAAGAGTGATTTGTAGCACTCCCTGTGATAAACACCATCCGTATATTCACTAGGCAAAATAATTTCCTTATATGTTAAATTATGTAATTTTAGTAAGCTTAGAATTAATTCCCAAATTTTTAAAGTCTCTGCCGAAATAAAAATTTTTTCCATTACTTTTCTTACACACAAAACAATTTGATGCATTTTCCATGATTATAATGCTTTAATAAAACTTTATATTTTAAAAGCGTCACCACAAATAGAGTGTATTATACTGATACAAAATAACTATAACCCAAAATAACAAACATCTGCACAATAACGGAAAGCTGCGCGCGCAATGAAGACGTAACGCGCTATCTCACTCGCACCTGTACGGCTATATATTGTCTCGCGCTCGCACCTATACCCTCGGTATAGGAACCCAATATGTTTGTCTGGGCCAGGTAGGAACTGTCAAAACTGTCTGGAAAGTGAGAAAACATCTTCTAATAGTCACCCAAATAACATGTATAAATTTTAACTTTTATACTATAACGAAAGTAGAATTAAAATTTATTAAAGTTTTAGGGTGTCTGGCAAAGGATTGCCACCATAAAAAGTGTCTGGAAATGGTTTGTGATGTTATTCCGAATAACATGTTAAAAAATTACGCTTTATAAAATAACGAAAGTTGGCTGTTATTTTATGAATCTGTCCCACCCGCTACCTCCCAAAGCCACGATGACTCGAATTTCACATTTTGCCATCGTTCTTACCTATGTTCAAAGCATACTTCAACAACTTTCAGCTTTTATAAAATGACGAAGGTCTGGATGTCACGGGTTCTTACTCTAATATCGTCACCTGAAATGCAAAATAACGTAACATCACTTTTCATAGGTTTACAGAAGAAATACAAAACTATATAAAAAGATAAATCAATTTAGATAATGATAAAAAAATTTTCAAATCGGATATATATATTTTAGATGGATAATAAAGAAAAAATAAAGCTAATTTTATAGTAGAAAGTTAATTTCTGATACAAAATAACGTATGGTAAATATTAATTTGTATAATAATAAAACAATTTAAATATTAATATATATAGTTTTTTAATTTTAAATAAAAACAGTTCCACGTTTTCCATATTTATTCCATACCGGTGAGGGAGTAGTGGGTGGGAAGAAGTCGTTGGAGAAGAGGGGCAGTGAGCTTCTTCTTGGATAGGTCAAAGCTTGTGAAGAAGTTTGGTGGTGGTCCAGTTTCAGACTTYCTTACTATTGCATTGTCTTCCAGGCCGAGGTTGCATCCATAGAACTAACAGTAGATTTACTACTCCGGAGTGCACCTACTAAGGGTTTTGCTACTTTATAGTTCGAASACATGAGTTTTTCTTTTCTATGGTCTCACAAAGGATTACATATAGTAATCTACATGCGATCTTTGATCAGTCATCTAACCAAGAACATAAATGAAGGCTAAATTTGTTATAAAAACAAAAACAAATATTCAGTTATTTTAAATAACTGATGATAAGCTATTTTGTTTAACGAAATCAAGCACTTGATACGTTTTTTTGAATTTTTAATATTACTTGGGTATTTCTGATCACAGAAGCTTAAAATTTGTGACACATATGTAATATAATAACAGTTGTTAAAATCAATTTCCGGAAAGCCGTCAATGCGTCTAGGCATTCACGTTTACTGTCTTCAATTGACTGAAAAATTTGAGTCAGTTTGCTGAACAGTCAGAAGTCACACGGAAATAAATCATATTGGTTATTTTTTTTTTTTAAAGAAATTTTCATTAAGAATCAATGTAGTAACCAAGAATTATCGATCTATTATTCTGACCTCTTTTTATACTCAAATAGTATTCCTTGTTGACAGTTTGCCGAAACTTCTAAAAAAAAAAAAGGTAAACATTGCCTTGATTATAGACCTGCTTTAGTGTCTTTTTCGGCTTCAGCTCACTTTCCGGGCCTTAAGCATAGATCCAACACCCATTGTCTGTAATAATGTGTGTCATGACAACCTGGAAAGTATTGTTTCACAGAAGTTTACGTACTTTCATTTTCCTTAGGCCTAAATAATATTTTTAAATGCTTTTCATTGATTCTTTCGATATTCCAACGATGCCAAAAAGATCTCTGTCTGTTAATCGTCGATTCTCAATCACCAATTATTTTATTTTATTGATCCGTTGATCATCGGCTGTACCAATCAGAAACACTTGCTCGCGTCAAACAATTAACAAAGACCTTTTCCAACCTCAACTATTTTAAGGTTTTTCTACAGTTTATAATGGATTTCTCGTGCATGTTTTCAATATACATTTAAGAATCATTTGGAGACTTTTTACATCAACAAAAAAAAAAAAAAAAAAAAAAAAAAAAAAAAAAAAAAAAAAAAAAAAAAAAAAAAAAAAAAAAAAAAAAAAAACAAAAAAAAAAATTGTAATAATAATAACATCACACAGCTACTGCAGCGGTACAGCAAATTTTGTTGTATATGGACTATATTGATCATTTAAATAATTTTTTTGGACACACTATATGGAACCGTCACGACACTTATAATAGATGATGGCCGAAAGATGTACAGGCTTTCGTAACAAAATAAGCAGAATATGTGACATTTAAAAAAAGCGGAAATGTTACGGTCTTGAGAAATTTAATCGGAAGAGATGAATGCATGTTATTGATGACAGGTAGGTAGGTAGATAGAAGTGCAGCCTGCTGTCTTTCGGGCTCAATTAGCACTGGCTGTGCCATTTTGATGCACTATTCGTAGAACCTTTTGTATCTGCTATCAAGCTTCACCTTTTCTTTCAAACCATTTTGATGTTTTGATCAAGGTACTTTTGTCTAAATGCTTTTAGTAGAAATCCATTCAAGGTTTGGTGCTTGATGAATTCCAACTGTTCTGTGTCGGATCTGTGATAGGGCTGGGCATTCACAGAGAAAGTGGAAAATTGTTTTCTTATTCCCTGCTATTCCGCAGCCTCGGTAGATGTTGTTGGACGCATGTTCTCCAAATGGACAATGCCCTGTTATGGTAGCTGCTACTCTGTAGATACTTTCCTAGACCTATTTAATAAGTCGTTAGTTATTTTCTTGTCATATGTTGGACATAATTCTTTAGTTATGATGGATTTTGTTATGTTTTCCCATCTGTCATTTGCAACTTGTTGAAATTGTCTATTGATTTCTTTTTTGATCGACCCTAGCGGGCTTGGTATTAGCTCAGCCTCGAATTCGTTAAAAAAGCTACTGCCTTTGCAAACTTGTCTGGTTTTTCGTTATCGAAAATGTTCCTGTAACCGGGAACCCAGATCAAGTCTAGTGGGAACTTCTCTTGTATTAAGCTCAGCGCTTTCTTGCAGTTGTGGACTATACTGGAATTTGTCATGGGCGAAGACAAGGCCATGAGCACCGCCGCCAGTTTGGACCCGTCGGTATAGACTGAGATGGTATTTTCCTCCTCCAGTGCTACAACCCACAGAAGCAGGGAGAGGAACTCTCCTCGAGGCGTCCCTCTACTCACATAACTTGTTTGTGTTGCAGCGTCGTTTGATGCTATATAATCTTCCTATTCTCAAGCGTCTATAGTATCCATCTGCACACAGTGTCATCTATGCCACAATGTGTCAGAGAATTAATTATAGCATTTACCTCTGTATTATTGAAGGCGTCCTCTATGTCTAGAAATGCGTCCATAGTGTATAGTTTGTAGTGTAGTGATTTTTAAATTACACTTATCACCTCGTGAAGGGCAGCTTCGGTTGATCGGCCCTTTTTGTATGTATGTTGGGATTTCGATAACTTTTTTTATTTTAATATGATAACTTATCCGCCATTATTGTTCTTAAATGTAAGTTTATTAGTCATTTTAGTACCTTCAGCATAAAGGAAGTGAGGCTTATCTTGTGTTCTGCATGGTTTTGGAAGGAACACTACTTCAATTCTTTTCCGACTTCTTGCGATGTAAGATAGTTGAATGTTAGCTTTGTATATATCTTCAAGCCATTGAACCATTGGTTCTACCAACTTTTGCAGCATTATGTGCATAATGTCGTCTGGACCTGCCGCTTTAAATGGTGAGAAAATATTTATGGCATAGTTGATTTTACTTTTGTCTACTATCTGGCCTCGGTAATCAGTTGCGGTTACCAGTGGTTGTGGTTAAACCCTGTTGTTGTTGTTGTAGCAGTGTCTACATTAACCCAGCCCTGGTTGAACCCTCGTTAAAGGCGTTTGCTGACTCCCGGGGAAGTGCGTTGCAATACGTACCTCCAGAGATTCTTTTGGAGAGGAGGTCCAATCATTTCCTTCCGTCCTAATGTATGTATGTAGTAAGATCTTTGGATAGCATTTTACTCAGCCTTGCGGTTTCTCTGCAACTTTCTATCGATGTGCAGGAATATCGCCAAGAGTCGTTTTTAGCTTTCGTGACTGCTTTTTTTTGTATCTTTTCATAATATCTTTATAAGGCTGCCAGATTTTGGTTCTAAAACTCTCATTGAAAGCTTTCCTTAGTTGAGTTCTCAAATTCTTGAGCTCGCTGTTCCACCAAAGAAGAGACTTTCTATTTTTCACAACTGTTAGCGGTGTGGATTTATTRAAAGTTGTAGTTAAGATTTTTTCCAACTTCTCTACTTCTGAATCTAGTTTCTCAGGATTACTAATACTCTTATTGCCTCCCTTTTCAAGGAGTTTTGTTGCTATACTTGTAAGTTTTTCCAATACTGTTCTACTAGGGTTTCGATATTTGAGAGGAGTTTTGTATTTCTCGCGGATGCTGAAGAGTCTCCAGGAGTGATGATTCGACATGGCTCATCGGATACCCTCCAGTTATCTACGACGAGACTTTGTTGATCGCGTGAGGTCCAGCACTTCCTCCCACCCCGGAGGCCTATCAGAGCTTGGGAAAATAATKGTTGGCTTCTCGCCCTTGTTGCATATACTTAGATAGCTATCTCGGGTTTCTTTGGTAGACGCATTCCGTAGCAGCTGGCTGGCGTCGTCGACCTCTTTCGTGTCGTCTTCGTCAGCCGCTTTGTCGCCTTGGAAGATTTTTAAGCCATCCCGTCCGAATTCCGAAACCTATTTTGTAGTCAGTCTTCTTAAGTGCCTCTATGGACTCATCGCAAAATGACAACCAGAATTGGTCTGCGTGCTTTATTGGGGTTTTCCTCCTTGATCAGCTGTCATTCATATATACCAGGTATAGCTTTGTTCTGCAGCTTTATGCACCTCAGGAGTTTTTCGCCCGGCTGCTCTAGAGGAGGTAATCAAATGCAAACATGAGATCTCTTCGGGATGTCCCTGGCGGGTATAAGCTTCAATTGGAAGCCTGCAACACTACCCGTCAGGAAATCTAGACAAGCTTGGTCCATGCACTTCATGGTCCGGTAACCCCTAAGGGTTTCAGAGGAGTCAAACTCTTGTTGAGCATCTGCTGTGAATTGTACTTGTGGAGGAGGAATTTCCGTCTATGATGGCCATTTGTAGGCTATTTCTGGCTAGATCGCAGAAATGCCTTACCGTTGTTGTGCTGCTATGTTCACTCCGTCTAGGATTTTTGGGCAGAGTTCCTTGCAGTTCTTTAATAGAGCAATTCCTGTTTGGGAATCGCTCGGTTGTTTGCCCTCTTCCTGAGGTTCGGGTTGTTTCCTTTTCAGGAAGCTTTTGTATTCCTCTATATATGGTTTTGAGGAGCTTTGTTTCTGCCTCATCAACTGGAGTATCGGCTGCCTGATTTTTGGCTATCTTTCCTAGTATGAAGACTACCTTCTGGTACCAGTTTTTCTCAGCGCATTCTGAATATTATTGACAACAATGTAATAAAGATATTAAGCCAATCCCAACTTTCACGCGAGCGGAGCCTGGGTTCCGAAGAGGCATAACTATTGAATTGAACTTCAACTCGGTCATCATGTCTCTTCGGATTAGACAAAGCCTTGACAGCAGAGTCTTACTCTCACCGGTGGAGATGTTGCAGGATTTCAAGTTCTCTATCAATTTCGTCATCATGTGTTGATTAACCAAACGCCGAATCTTTAAATTAAGATTTCTTATTTGGGGATCACCGGGATCGGCATGGCATAGAGTGTCGCGCTCGTTGGCTAAGAACTGATTCGGCTGGGAAATTAGGGCGGAGCTAACGGTTATGTCCGTAGGAATAGGTAGAGCAGTGAAGGTGTTCTCAGTAAATTCTGTGAAGCCGACCCAGTTAGCTTTGTTAAATTCGGTGAAGTTAAAAAAAGTTACAGCTTTTTGAGGAAATTCGCTATATTTTGAAATTTCTGTATAAAGAAAAGGAGGAATACCACCAATGAAATTTGTGAAGTTTACGGAGATGATGCTGTATCAGTTCGTGTAGCACAACAATGGTTCGCTATGGAATAATGCCTCTAGCGGTCTATCAAAATGGTACATATTTGTTTATTTATTTATTATTATAAATATAATAACAAATAAGTTGAAATTTTATTAGGCTTTTTCGACTACCCAATATTAAATATTTCGAGCTCGTTATCGCCAGACCGGATAGCTGTACCCTGATTAGGGTACTATCCCTGGTTTCGATGGCTCCATCGATTAGACGATATTGCACGGCCTTATGCAATATGAAGGCTAAGTATCCAACATTACCTCGCTCGCAATCTTTGAAACCGGCACAACTTAGAAGATATGAGCGACTGTTTAGTTTGGTTTAGGATGCATGTATGCATCTTTTGCATTAGCTTCGTGTAGTAAGTTTTTTACTTATTTCTTTATTTTTTATTTAAGTAGCATTTAGGAATTGTATTGACCTTTTTATTATTTATTATTTTATTTTCGAATAAATATTTAATTTAATTAATGTTATAGTTCTTCTCCTTTACTGGCGTAGACACCGCTTACGCTACTATAGCCGAGCTAGCAACAGCGCGCCAGTCGTTTCTTCTTTTCGCTACGTTTCGCCAATTGGAWTCAGAGTTAGAGTGTTTTCGTCCATTCTTACAACATGTCCTAGCCAGCGTGGCCGCTGGCTGTTAATTCGCTATATGTCAATGTCGTCATATATCTCATACAGCTCATCGTTCGATCAAATGCGATATTCGCCCTGGCCAACGTGCAAAGGACCATAAATCTTTCGCAGAACTTTTCTCTCGGAAACTCGCAACGTCGACTCATCAGTAGTTGTCATCATCCAGGCCTTTGYTCCATACAGAAGGACGCGAATTATGACTGAATTATAGAGAGGTTGGCTTTTGTTCGTCGAGAGAGGACTTTGCTTCTCAATGGCCTACTCAGTCCGAAGTAGCACCTGTTGGCAAGGATTTCCATTTTGACATTGTTAGTGATGTTTACGCTGGTTCCAAGATAGACGAGCCAAATCGCGAGTGCGACGACTATTTTTTTGATGACAGGAGATATCTTGTTTTGCCCTCTTTCACCGCCAGACCCATTTGCTTTGCTTCCTTTTCCAGTCTGAAGAAAATAGAACTAACGGCGCTGGTGTTGAGGCCAATGATATCAATATCATCGGCATATGCCAGCAGCTGTACATTCTTATAAAAGATTATATCTGCTCGCTTAGGTTCTGCAGCTCGAATTATTTTCTTCAGCAGCAGATTGAAGAAGTCGCACGGTAGGGAGTTGCCTTGTCTGAGACCTTGTTTGGTATCTAACGGCTTGGAGAGGTCCTTTCCGGTCCTGACTTTTGGTGTTGCTCATCGTCAGTTTACAAAGCCGTATTAGTTTTGCGGGGATACCAAATTCAGACATCGCGGCATAAAGGCAGCTTCTTTTCGTGCTATCGAAAGCAGCTTTGAAATCAACGAAGAGGTGGTTTGTGTCGATTCTCTTTTCACGGGTCTTTTCCAAGTTTTGGCGCATGGTGAATATTTGGTCGGTTGTTGATTTGCCAGGTCTAAAGTAACACTGATAAGGTCCAATCAGTTTGTTGACGGTGGGCTTTAATCTTTCACACAATACGCTCGATATAATCTTATACGCGATGTAGAAGAAGCTTATCTAACGGTAGTTGGCGCAGATTGGAGGTCTCCCTTTTATATTTAATATTAAATTTATTTTAATTTAATATTATATAAATTGGACAGAGCACACTTAAATGCCAATCGTTAGGCATGCTTTCATCCGCGCATATTTTACAAAGAAGCTGATGCACGCTCCTAATGAGTTTTTCGCCGCCGTGTTTGAATAGCTCAGCCGGCAATCTTTGTTGTTCAGGCGGGTAATTGCTATTCGAACTCGTCAATGATTGGGGAATCGGGTTCGCCTTTTCCTGGCGTTGTACGTTCAGGCATTCAGCAGACTGGAGAAGTGTTCCCTCCGTTCCTTCCCTCCGCAAAGGCGTCTCTCTTYCCTCTTCAACTCTCGCTATCTATCCCATCCGTCACGTATTGTGACGTTGCGAGGTAGGCAGTCTTTTTCCGAAAACCAATGGTTTCGGTCAGAGAGCAGGAGTGCAAGCCGAGTAAAAAATCGCTAGGCTATCTGTTGTTATTGCGGCTTCTCGACGTCGAACCTTCCTTGTGTTTGTTAGCGTGCGCTTATTTCTGCACAGATGCGGGTTCAAATCTTGGCTGCAACAAGATAGTGGTCGGAGTCGATGTTAGGACTTCGAAGCGTACGCACGTTCAGATCACTGGAGACGTGTCTTCCGTCTATCACAACATGATCGATTTGGTTGGTGACTTTTCGATCAGGAGACAGTCAGTTAGCTTGATGTATTTTCTTGTGCTGGAGTCTAGTACCACAGATAACCATATTTTGGGCCCTGGCGAAGTCGATCAGCCTCATCGCATTTGGGGATGTTTCGTCGTGGGGGCTGAATTTACCGACCGTAGTGCCAAAGATACCTTCTTTGATCATCATTCATTCATTTCTTTAAATCGTAGTCCTTATTTTGTTTGCCTTGGTCGTAATCAAAAGGGGGGGTCTCTTATCTGAGGCAGGTTGTTCCTATTCATTGCGGGTGTTTTTTTACGTGGCGGGTCCCAAACCCAGCGCACAATCCTGTGGAGGGGATGTTTTGCCTTCTCACTTTAGCTCGCCTTCAAATGTATTTTTTTTGGCTACCCAGAGGATATTTGGTCAAAGACCGGAAGTCGTGAGCTGCTTCAGCCATATGTAAAAGAATCGTTTCTGACCACCCCCAAGTGGATGGCGATCAGAAAACTTTCCTCACTTGCGTGAACTTCTACACATGACTCCATCCTCCACTGGTCGTACTCCTATCTCCAAATTAACTTGCTGTTTGATTTGTTTCGAACTTATATTTTTCCGCATAATAAATAAGACGTTTAATGCTAAGTTTTCGTCTTTCGTTCCCTTTTCTAGGCCTCCCACTTCTCTTATCTTTTCCATAAACAATTTCGAAAAAAAAAAGTTAAAAAATATATGAAATTAATTAGCTAATTAAATTACTTATGCAACAATAATTCATAACTCATATTTGGTTTTATTTATCACAACTAATCAAACAATGGAAGCAAAGAAGCACCCTCTGGCTTTATAAATATTTAGCTCAAAAATAACGGTACTTGTTAATTATTCACCGCCTACTGCGATTAAAATTGACTGGATATGAAATAATTCATGTCATCCCGTATATTTAAAATACAGGATCTATGGAAGCTTACACTAATTTTTCCAAGAAAAATATGAAATTTGACGGTGGCTTTATAAATATTTCGCTGGGTGTATATATATATTATACACAAAAGAAATTATATCGTTCAGGTAAAGTAACGACATAGCCCACTACTAATATTTTTTTTCAAATTGTTGAAGTTAAATTGTAGATTAATTTTCAACGTCTGCGTTTCCTGTTTTATTACAAGTGGTCCTCACATGTAGGTTTATTTTATATCCTTTAAGAATTGTTTTATTGCTACTGTATCTAATTCATTGTCTGTTACTAAAGTTTCCAGTGTGCATAAATACTAAATTCCTTCTTTTATAGTATTTACAATTGATATCCCAGTTCTGTCCTTTAATGATTGGCTGTTGCGTTTTTTGTTAATTTATCGATTCTTGAAAAGTACATTACGACTCTTTAGGGCTACGAAAAAACAAAATTTTTAGCAGTTTAGAATACTGTCCCAGGATTTCGGAAATAAAATGGATATGGTCGGAATGGAGGAGGTTCTCCAGATCAAGAATATATATAGTAACCGCTGGAAACCAATAATTTTCGAGATATTTGCATTTAAAGTTGAAAATTATCACTATTTTATCGATTTAAAATTAATTTAACACTTATATTTTTAATTTTTATGATCATTAACACTTCACTAATTGGTTTGTACACATTTTTTTTTACATTATATGGTGCAAAAATAGTTTAATATTTAACTTATTGTTAAAATCTATTTACTTAACAATAACGAAAGAGCTACAAACGGTCAAATAATAATAAGAATACATTTGAACAAACTAACATATATGCAATAGAAAACAAGAATAATAAAAATAAATTTAACGCGAAAAAAATTTACAAACCTCACCCGGCTTAATTTTTGAAGAGCGGCCGAAGGCCCACAGCACAAAAAAAAAGTGACACACCCCGGTGTTGTACCGATCAGGGTTATTTTTTTGAAGATCCGCCGAAGGCCGCCAACGCCAATGGAGTTTTACGCGATAAAAAAACTTGAAACACTCCGGTGTTGGACCGACCAGGGTTATTTTTTTGAAGCGCGAAAAGGAGAAATTACGCGAACTATAACTATAATATATATTCTTGATCTGGAGAACCTAGTCTATTCGACCATATTTTGAATTTCGCATTATTACATATTTCACAATTATTGATGTTTTTTTTATATCTTTTAGTAATTTTGGGTAGTAATGTGTTTTCTTAATTACCTCTTAATATTTCATTTATTCCTCTGTGATAATTTTCCAGGTGTTAAAAAAAAAGGACTTAAAAAAAATAAATAAATACCGAACAAATGGTTTTTTCGACAAAATCAATTCTGTTTCAATACAGCTTTTTGAACGTGTGTTCGTTGGCCGGATGTTGGATTCTGAGCAATTTTTGGTCTGAGTTAATTTGTGCGGAACATACCGTGTACACACCTATCGTAAGCTCAAATGTTTGCTCAAAACGCGGTGAGCCGATGTTTTGGAGACGTTCAGTCCATTTCCATGAATTTCAATGGATCACGGATATTGATTGGCCCACATGTTGATCGTCATTTGTGTCCTCACGCTAAGTTCTAAACTTTGTACATTAAACATATGTAGATTTGAAATAACGAGTCACTTATTTTAGATACACTTATTTGTTTATTTAATCCACTTTTTATTCATAAAATTAATTAAATTGCCTTTAAACTGGAACGGATAGCCTTTGGCGAGGCGGCACATCCGCTACACTATTCGATATTCGAATAAGTGGTTGCGAATTGTTTATTAATTATGATAATTAAAATTTGGATATCAATTCTAGTCCCATAATCAGCCGTCCTCACAAGTTATTTGCCCTCGAATAACTAACCCCATTTCTTCATATTTTCTGCAACGGTAGTGGTCTTGTTTGGTCCTTCATGGACTCCTGCTTTTTCTACTTCAATTGGTATTTAATAATTCTTATTTAAAATCTCTTTTGTTTTCTGAAGCGCAAAGAGTCCTTGTTTGTGTGGTATGTTTATAATCTCCATGCCCTCAAATACAACTAATAACTTCTTGAAGATATTGTAATATACTAACTCATTTCTTATGCATAACTTCTCGTAAGATCCATTCTTTTACGCTTTCCTACTGCCCTATCCCTTGCAATTTGGCCCTTCAATCAGAAAAATGTACACGACTTAATACGTCCACATGTCTCATTCGCGTTCTGAGCCTATAATCAACTACGTCGTTGTACTCCGATGCGCTATTTAGAATAATCCCATCTTTAATCATTTCTCCAAATTGATTATCTAAGTACCTTTGATCCTCGTACGACATTCCACGAGACCGTTGATAACCTGATTTCCCGTCTGTCAAAATTAACTTCATTTGAACTGGCGCATTCATCGGATTCTGAGGCTGTACCGAAAAGAAACTGCACACAATTTTTTATTTGTAACATAACAGATTTTATTAAATTTTGCTTGTTACTTTTTTTAATAACAAATATAAGAGTTTTTATCCACTTTTAATTAAAACTAGTAAAAAAAAAAATTATTCTCTTATTTTATGCCGAATTTTTCGTTTAATTCCCTTCATTAAATTCTGCACACCTTCTTTTCTTACGGCTCGACTTTCTTTAAGCCATTTTTTTTTTTAAATTCATTGACGTTTTTGGCAACTCGATGATCCTTTTTCAAGCTACGTTTGACAATTCCCCAATATTTCTCTATTGGCCGAAATTCTGGAGCGTTTGGAGGGTTCTCCTCTGTTTTAGCAAAATTGACATTGTTATCCTTCAACAAAGCCAATGTATAATGAGCGTAGTGCACTATGGTTAATCGGGCCAAAATATTGTTGAAACGATGTGTTTCTAATAAAATGGTATTAGACGACGGTTTAGATACTCCTTATAATTGTTGGCCGATATAGTACCCTTTGTGAAAAATGGAGTGGTCTTAAGGCAAGAGCATATAGCCTGCCAGATGAGTATTTTCTCGCCAAATTTGTCTATTTCAATTGTTGACACTGATTGGTCGACAGTACTATCTTTTGGTTTTGTATAGAATTGGGGACCTGGTAATGTTCCTGAGTCCATTTTTACGTATGTTTCATCGTCTGTTATAACACACTCCACAGAATCTTTAAGCAAACGTTCGTACAACTTCCGTAGCCTTGTTTTCCCAATTTTTATTTGTTGTTGACTTTTTTTTGTGAATCTTTTGTTTTTATAACTTTTTAAGTTATTTCTTTGCTTCACTCCTTAAATCATAATAACACTGGTTTTATCTTTTTTCGCCAAATCGCGCACAGACATTGATTTGTTTTGGTTTATTAAGTCCAACACCTTTGCTTCAAGATTTGGATCACTAGGGCCTTTTTTTCGCCCACTTTTTGATAAATCTTTAAGAGAACAGGTTTCATTGATTATTATAATATTTTTTATACCATTTACACTGACTTTAAATCGTTTAGGTAGCTTTCTGTATGAAATGATTTTTTCAATGCAGTAATTGTGCACAAAAAATTATATTACAAATTACGGAGAAAGAAAAAACAATAGAAGCAGAACTGATCACGCTTTCTAACGGTACTTACCGCAATATGATCAATCATGAGAAATATTGAATTGAAAGTGAGCAGTTTTTTTCGGTACAGTCCGTATTTATCAATGTTTTGACGGACCATGCGTCAGATTTTTCTAAATATGACAAGTCTACTCTAACCGATTCATCATCCAATTACATCTCTTTTTCACCCAAAACTTTAAATTAACTCATCATTGAAACCTTTGCCACGACATACCGCGTCCTTTTCCTTTACATCGACCTCTTTCTCCAATTCTTCCGAACTAACCTTATCTCCGCACACTTCCTCTGCTGAAACCCTTCCACTCACTGATATTTCAGTTTCCTCGCCCTCTTGACTACAGTTACTTCCAACCTCTTTTCCCGGACTAACCTTATCTTCGCACACTTGCTCATTTTTCACCATGTTAACTGGTTGTGAGATTTTGCAATCGTGGGCATAATGACCCTTTCCCTTGCACTTAAAGGGTTAGGTGGGTTTCAAAGGTACAAAAAAAGGTATTTTTACAATTTTTTTTGTTTAATTTAAGCAGCCATATATTTGAAAAATATAATCAGGGGTGTTGTGGAATCCAAGAAATGCTTAACTGTCAGAATTACAAACCAATTGTGATTTTCAATGGCGTCACAGGATCTGATCGGATTTTTGCCTTTTCGAACATATGCAAAACCAATATTCGAATCAGCTATTTACTAATGTGATAAAACTTGCAAATGAATACATTTGGAAGCAATCCTATTAAAGTTTTTAATGAGTTCCCAAATAAAGAAATATTTTAAGAGATAACATTTATTGAATGAATAAAGACGCATTTGGGTGTTAAATTTCGTTTTTCATTGTTTAAATGACTTAAGCACTTTTTTTCTTAATTGGCGGGCTGGATAAAAAAAAACTGATCGTTATATGGAATTGGGGCAAAGTTTATTCTCTTTGGCATTAAATTATCTTCTATTGAAACTAAAAAAATTAAGAAATGTTAAGTTTGAACATACTATATATTTAAAGTAAAATTTTTTTAGATCAAAATATTTTTTTTAATTTTAAATTTTTTTATAATTTTACATTTTTTTTTTGAAATTTTTAGTTTAACTTGAACAAAGGTAATATGAATCTCCTTGAATTTTTTGTTTCGGATAGAAATCTCGACCTGCATCCTCCCGCCGTCTGGCATGTGCACATACGAGAAGCATCTGACAATTGCTTCCCAAAGGCAAAATGTAAAATATTACGTATCAAAGAAATTTGCTGATGATGTCTAAATATACTATACAAGTATAAGCTCTAGAAATTTCGCTTTAATCAATTATTTATTTCCCTCCCAAAAAAAACTTCAAAAAATCGATTTTTAAGCCTCTAAAGCCCCTTAAGCATGCGCATTTTTTCCAAAACTCAATACTTAAGACATTTCTTCTTTTATTCTATTGGTTTCTCCTATAGAAATAAAGGTAAATTATTCGTAACAATAAAATAACTTGATTTCTTAACTTATATTTTAAATCTGTGTGCGACTATCTTCTTGATTTGTTTCTGACAGCAAACCGATAAAATTGGTTTCCGTGACACCCAAAACCGATAAAAATTCTGTTTCGAATATCAAACCAATAATATCTGAATTCATGACACCTACTCCTTTTTTTGATCGGTTTCAATTCTGAGTCCGACAACTATCAGATCCCACAACACCCCTGAATATGTTATATCAAAGGTACATATTTGAACTATATCTCCCTCGTGCCCTCGTGAGCACTCTCTAGCTGATTACAACGGTAGCATCTCTTCCTAACCAATTCTTGAGTACCTGTGCTGTACTGAAAGAAAACTTTACAGTTGCAACGGATGTACCTTTAATTTTTTCATATACTCGAACTTGCTTTTTCAATTCTTTCACACTACGTGTTTGATACAAAACCCTCCACGAAATATTCTATTATACTCTTTCATCAAGTGATATTGGCTTACCAATTTCGATAATGGAATATAAATATTCCTGCAAACTTTCTTTCGGTTGTTTACGCCTATTCGTACGATGTACCTCTACGGCACTCAATTTTTCTACGAACTCTTCAAACAATGCTATTTTCCAATTATTCCAATTTCTGATTCCTACAGTTCCTCGAACAAATAGCTTGGCTGTTCCCTTCAGTAACTTCTTTCTATATACACGTTATAGGTACCGTATCCATATAAAATGGATATGCTCTCCCTTACACTTCTATATTCTGTAGTGTATAACAAATTTGCTGATTCATTATCACTTCTTACATCATTTGCAAGTCTTTCTTCCTACCAAGTATGCTCGGGTTAAGTTTCCTTAACTTTTCTCTCAACATGTTAACAGTCATACTTTTGACGGTCTCACCGTCCTTCTTACAAAGTTCTGGTGCTGTACTAACTCTAAGTACTTCAGTGAATACGGTAGCATATACATATGTACTCATATTCTAGCTACAATTTGAAAAAAAAAAAATAAATAATAAATAAAAAATATCTTGCTTGTTCTGTCCCGCCGCTCACACTCTACTATTGCCTGCATCTCTGCCTCGCTGTATATGTGTATATCGTCTTTGACTGCTAATACGCTTGGTGTTGTAGCAAGTTATGCTTCGCTACTACGTATATATGTATGTATGTCATTGTTAACTGTTAATACGCCTGGTGTACGTATGTAAAGTTGTTGCTGTTGAACACTGTTCGCGGATGCCGATATTTTGCGGGATGAGTCGCTTCCATGGTTTGAAAATAGCCCTGATCTCAACCCTATTGAGTACTTGTAGGCAACCATAAAGCACAAAATTCGACACCATAAACCAGATAACATTAAAAAAATTAAGAAAAATGTAGAATTTACTTGGTACAATGAAATTTCTTCAGATTTAAAAAAATATACGAAAGCATTCCCAACCGCTTACAAAGTGTTATAAAGCAAAAAGGCGGCCACACTCACTATTAAGTTAAATGTTTGTGTCAAATTAAAATATAAGAAAACACTTTAAAAGTATTAAATACAAGTATTCAAACCCGTTTTGTTGCGTAAAAACTTGTTTTTTTCTCCATTTTTTATATGTATTTCCAAAATAGAAAACTTAGCTTTACAGCGTATTTGAATTTTTGCTAATAAACAATTATTCAAAAGGTATTATGAGCTATATGGCTTAAATATCATAACATATTATATTTAAACGTATTTTAAAAAGACATTATCTTCACAGGACTTAATTTGATTAATATTTATTAAAAGATTTAAACATTATAAACTCAGATCGGTTTTTTTTTTATGAGCGGTACCGTATAAGGTACTTGTTTTTGTGGGCCCCGCTGCCTAAAAAAAGTTCTTTAATTGTTTCTGATCTCGTCCGTCGTATTCTGCAATTCCATTAATGCACTTTAAAATGAGTTGAAGATACGATATGCTAGATGCTTAGTATTGTTGTTGTAAAGACACTTATCTAACAGTTTTGAAATCACTATTTTAGTCGAGACACATTATCAATTTTTAGTTACTTTTACTGTTTTGGAAATTTATTACTTACTTTCGTTTTTGCAACATTCGTGTGTATGCATTGAAATATCGTTTTACAGTGTTCTACAATAACAAACATTGTTTCCGTATATTATTAAATAGTATACCCTAAAAAAATTATAATATATGTATATATATTTGATATATCTTTTCTTTGTTCTTGTATTGCTGCTATTGTTGCCGTTGTCGTTATTACTGCTTCTGCTGCTATTTTTACCGCTGTTGTTATTGCTGCTTGTTACTGGTGTTGTTATTGTTATTACTGCTATTATTGTTATTGTTATTGCCRYTGTTATTGTTGCTATATTTGTTATAGCTTATTGTTTATATTTTCTGAAATCTTAATCCTTTAGAGTTTATTTCCTTTTACTTCATAGCTTACTGTTCCAAATCAATGTCGCGTAATTTTAATTTCATTCGTTTCACTTAGTTATGCGCTACACTTTAGTTTTATTTGTAGTAGTGGCTAAAATGTTTTTCGTTTATGCTCTTTCAAATGTTTTCTTGTATTTGCTATAAACTTTAGTTATTTTTTAACTATTTTAGAATTTTCTAAGTTCATAAAGTCGCAGAATAAACATATAAAAAAAAAACACAATTTTAAATAAACTGCCGTTTCGATTTTTTTCTCCTCGTCACTAATTTGGGGTGCGCACGAGCTAGGCGGAAGACCAAAAAAAATTGCTTTTTTTTTTTTTGTAATCCTCACCTATAGACATACTTCCCGCTAAGAAGTTGAGAATAAAAAAAAAAAAACCGAGTTCTATACTTCAACTGAATTAATCTTTATTTCAATCTGTGTCGCTTAGTTTATACAAGAAGCCAGGCCCATGTTGGACAGGTGTTTCTTGTGCCCGACATAAAGTGCGACTAGTCGACCAATCGCGGCCTCCCGTTAACTTTCCTGTCCTCTCCTCGCGCGGAGCCTGCTCTTAAAGGTATGATACCCCACCGAAATGCAGGATTCTGKTCCCATCATCCTAAAAATTGCAGCAAAGCGGGCCAGGTCTTTCGCCAGCTAATTGTTTTGTTGTAACGGGTATTTAATCCTGTTACGTTTGTGTTGTTCAGATAAGTTGTCATCGAGGACATCCAACGTTAGACCCAGTAAACTTGCTGTTTCAACGAGTCGGACTATAGAGAGAATGGTGTTAGATGTGTAGGGTAAGCTGGGTGTCGTTG
Source organism: Bactrocera latifrons (assembly GCF_001853355.1). Lineage (NCBI taxonomy): Eukaryota > Metazoa > Arthropoda > Insecta > Diptera > Tephritidae > Bactrocera > Bactrocera latifrons. The sequence goes on from NW_017534470.1 coordinate 37,881, forward strand.
CATGGTCGTCATATATGGTATATATTGATCGGTTCTGGATAAGTAGGAGTTTGACATGCTACAGGCAGGCTGCTGGGCAAGGGTCACTCTAGATTCCTGCGGCAACTCGAGCTCTTTGTCTGCAATGGTTTGACTCCAAGTACATCATTCACTTAGAGGGAGTCGGTGGTGGCACCGCTGTGAATGGCAGTCAGTAAATGACTGAACTTTGTTGCGTACGTAGTCTGGTTGACAGAAAAAGACATTTCTGTTTAATTCTTCTCAATGTGGAGTTTTTACTTCGAGACAGTATGGAGGATTGCCGACTATAGTAGTGATGGCCGATATCCGTTGATATTTTTTAATGTGATACATCGAATGGTGGTTGATATTTCCGATACATGAATGTTTTTATTGGATTTTATTGCTTAAGTTCAGCATTATTTGGCAAAATAATTGTAAATTTTTTATATTGCTAGCAATAGACTATAATTTTGATCGTTTGTTAGCTCAGTTGTTATTACTACAAAAAAATTGAAGCGACAACATATATAATGTTTCCGTTACATGGTCTCAGTGTCTGCTGTTTTTTAGGGTTGGTAGCGTAAATTGCAATCGCAAAATGAGATTTAAAATAAAAATTATATATATATCAAAATTTTCAGTTAACCTCTTAATGATAATTGTTAGCATCTATCTGTACGTGCAAAAAACCCTTAAATTGGTAAAATAACCTTCTTMATAAATGTTTTAAGTCTTGAACCATATAAAATAAGAAGTATTTGTTTTCAAAAATTCGTTTGTACAAAATAATTGCTTTTCTACTCTTTCCCTTCTGTTCATAAAATATTGCCATTCTCATTAAATTTCTAAACGGTTTAAAAGCTCAGACATGTGTTTGTATTTGTTTCCAAAAATTCGTTTGTACAAAATAATAGCTTTTCTACTCTTTCCCTTCTGCTCATAAAATATTGTCATTCTCATTAAATTTCTAAACGGTTTAAAAGCTCAGACATGTGTTTCTATAATTCGAGCCTGCCTGGTCGACGGCGTTTTGCAATTGATTATTTCATGATGGTAAATGCCTACACAAAAATTTTTCTACCCTCAATGTAGTATATACAATGATGGCTGGGATTTAGAATAGCATCCCCGGATTTCGGGAATAAAATGGGTATCACAGGAACGGTGACGTTCTTCAGATCACGAATATATATACGTATATAGTTGGCGCTGACTTATAGTTTTAAAAATATATGTATTTAAAGTTGAAAAATTGACAACTTTTACATTGATAATTTGTATATTGTGAATAACTTTTTCACTTATATTATGACTTTTCACTTACTAACACTTCAATATAACGTTCCTGTATATCAATTTTTTAATATTTGTTGTAAATAAAGCTTTATGTGTTAGTAAGTGAAAAGTGCATAATATAAGTGAAAAAGTTATTCACAATATACAAATTATCAATGTAAAAGTTGTCAAGTTTTCGACTTTAAATGCAAATATCTTTAAAACTATAAGTCAGCGGCTATTATATATATATATATATACTTTCGAGATCTGGAGAACGTCACCTTTCCAGTGATACCCATTTTATCCCCGAAATCCGGGGATACTATTCTAAATTTAATTAGTTAGCAATAGCTATTACAAAAACCACAAAAATTATAAGTATTTGTAGAAGCTGAGTGATGGACATGAACATTTCAGATACTTCTGATAACACTAAAATCTTCTTTAGTATTTGGACTACTCATCTTACGTTGGTCTAAAAGCATTGGAAGATACACAGAAACAAATTGTCGTTCAAGTACTGCAATTGGTAGTACGTAAGTTTAATCCGAACGTTTATTCTCGAAAGCTAGTCAGACAATGAGGAAACAAAGAAATCAAATAAAATTTACCAGGTTGAATAAATATTTGCAACGGGGAATGTTTAGTATCGCGCCGGTTAAGTATCGTTTATGGAGAAAAACAGGGTCGGGCTATCCCCCCTCCCGACCCTTATTGGAAAGAGGAAGGATCGAACTTTTTAATAAACCCCCCTCGATCCCCTATGGACCTGTAGGGAGGCCTTTGAAAATGACCAAAAATCAGTATTTTTGCTAATTTTTCCATACAAACTGAAACCAATGCAACCCAGCCAACATTTTTGTATGGACAAGAAATCAAAATAAAGAAAGCCAAAATGTTTCATTGCAATGTATATACGTATATAATTGCATCTATCCTTCGGCCGCGCTTTGAAAAAAYAACCCTGGCCGGTCCAACATCGGCTACGCCATCCACAGTATTTTAGTATTGATCACCTTTTCGAGTTCATTTCATACATTTATTGCTAAGTGGGTTTAATTTATTCCCTTTTGTTCGTGCTTTCTCGGTAATTTGACAGTTCAAATTAGGCAGTCATTTTGGTTTATTTTATTTAAAGATTTGCAAAGGAATTAACAATCAAAAGTAATTAAAAACATTACTAGTGGTTTTTATAATTCATAAGTAATATATGTGCGTGAAAATTTATCCATAATCGGTTTGGTACCATGCACAACAGATGAAAATACACTAGCATATATTTAGAATTTTGCAAAAAATAGCATTTTTTAAAGTGAATTTGTGGATAAATTTGTGAACCGATTTTTATAAAATATATTTTAAAACAAAGTTCGATAATTTAAGCATACATGCGTGTTTAAAATTTTCCATTTGGTTCTCTCATTTAGGTACGGTGAGCCAAAATTAACCGGCGCGATACTAAACACAACCCTTTGCAACGCATGGGTAAATAAGAATTCGTCAAAACTAGCTAAAATATATATAGAATTTGTTTTGATTTACTTTGTATTACATTATTTTTATAAATTTAATCTTCTGAATCCCATAATTTTTAAATCCTTTAATAGAAACGATTAAACTTCAAGTTTTTTAATAATATTATTTCAAATCTTGCGTAAGTATATTTGCATTTTTAATCAATTTCTAATTACACTAATAGCGGTTAAGGCGGGTCTAAATAAACGGAATGAAGTAAAATTTTTATATATACCGCCAAGGAATGTTAACTCAGCACTATTCTTCGAAATTACTTCAGTGAGCTGGTTTAACTTTTCATGCAAAGCTCGTGCGGGGACTTGTCGCATCCAAAGCTTTGTATGTCTGGCTCTATTCTAGATAAGTAGAAGTATAACCTGCTGCAGTACCTAGACCGAAGTTTATTTATTTAGTTAAGTATATGAACATTAATTCATACAGACTAATGGAAAATTAGGATGCTAAATAGAATTCCAAAATAATTCAATTAAAAGTACWTAAGTAATTAACTTAAACTAAAAAACAGAATTTAGGGTATTAATGAAGGATACCCTAGAGTGAGAAAAATCAAGAAGAACTTTTTCGGAAATCGAGTTAAACTCTCGCATAGCAGGCTTAAGAGGAGCATATTCAGCAAAGTTAGTACTTTCCTTTATATAATAAAATGGGGAAATAGATCTGAGACAACGTTGAGGAGCATTGAAGTTAATTTTCCCAAACAAATAAGGACAGCAATACCTCCATTAATAACATTAAAAACAAATGAAAGGCAGAGAACGGACCGACGTTTTTCCAGTAGTTTAAAATGTAAAAGCAATAAACGGGATGTATACGATGGTATTGGGTCAACAAACTTTAGAGAGCGGAGAGCAAATTTAAGAAAAATCTTTTGGACACGCTCGATCCTATTAATTGACGATATGCAATATGGTCTCCAGATGAACACTGCATACTCCAAAATGGACCGAACAAAGCATGTATACAGTACTTTTAACGTGTAGGGGTCGAAAAAATTTAAAGCATTGCGACGAACAAAGCCGAGTACAGAGAATGACTTAGAAGTGATATAGTTGATGTGACTACTGAAAGAAAATCTGTTGTCAAAGATTACTCCCAGATCTTTGATTTCAGTAACGCATTTTAGGACGCAATTAGAAATATTGCAACTTGGCGATAAGATTTTGCGTCCCCTACCATGAGAGATCTGAGAGCATTTATCTGGATTCTGAAAAAGCTTCGATTTCAGGCACCAATCATAAAARGTATCAATATCACGTTGGAGTTTGGATACATCTTTTGAATTTTTGATTGTTGCAAAAATTTTTAAGTCATCTGCATATAACAGAAAGTTAGCGAAAGAGAAGCAACAGGAAATGTCATTGATAAACAGCACAAAGAGAAGTGGACCCAAGACGCTTACCACAAGGAAGACGCAATGAATGTATCAGATGACACTCCATCGACGCTGACAACGCATCGTATATTGTGCAGATATGATTTAATCCACTGCAAGAAAACCGAGTGAAACCCTAAAGATGATTATTTTTTACTTAGAATTTTGTGTGAAACTTTATCAAAGGTTTTAGAGAAATCTGTATAGACATAATCAACCTGAAATCCAGCGGAGAATGCAGAGTCGCTAAAAGCCGCTCAGTTTGAGACAGTGGAGCGCCCAGAGACAAACCCATGCTGATTGACATTAATTATAGATTTTACTGCAAAAAATAATTTATTTTTAACAGAATACTCCAAAAATTTTCGAAACAGCAGAAAGATTGGAGATAGGCCTATAATTGGAGACTACATCTTTTCTACCACCTTTCAGAATAGGGGTAATGCATGTCAATTTCCACTCAGCAATAAAATTCCCAGAGGAGAGAGACTTATTGAAGATAAGCATGAGGAAGGCAGTACAATTTTTTATAAGTACAGGTGGAAGCCCATCCGAATCCAATTTGGGAGAAGACTTAATATCGTAAATAGCCTTGGCAATATCAACCTGCGAAAGACACAGTGTGCCAAAATTTATGGATGGGAAGTTATTAGCCGAATGAGTGGAACTAATACCAGGATCGTCGTGAACATAATTCGATTGGAAAAATTCAGCAAACAGGTTGGAGATGTCGCCAGGTGTGCACGCGGACCTATCACCCCAGCTTAAAGCAGAGGGAATCGCCGAATACGCTCT
>NW_017534470.1:43689-44935 GCF_001853355.1 Bactrocera latifrons
CATAGTTGGTCCAGAATAGAATCATCATTATCAAGCATAATTAAACRAGGTCGAAATTTGCGATGAACTGCTAGGAGCACACCACCCCCTCTTAAACAGCCAGTTTTTTCATGATCTCCGTCCTTACGCAACACATAATAGAGATTCGAATCAAAATATTCACTATCAAAGTAGCTGGAATTCAACCAAGTCTCAACAATCAAGTCAAACAATAATATCGTAATCCAAATGTGAAGCAAAGTTGCGAATAATATTTGATTTACACCTAGTACCCGATAAATTTTGGTAGTAAACGTTAAGACAGGAGTCAGTTGAGGAAGGTGACGCATGAATAAAGTCGTGATTAACAGGCGCATCAACTAATCCGCAACGCTGTTTTCCCCTCTGGAAAAAACTTAAAGGGACGCAGCTTGATGCCARAAGGCCACACTGAAGAGGAGAAAACGGCATTAAAAAAAGATGGGGACACACCTAACTTAAAGTTTATCCTCTAAAGATGATTAATATTCGTATCTTTCTTAACTAATTTATAACATAAGAAATTCTCACTATTAACATTAGCATGTTTAACAACAAAAGCTATATCTTCCTCAGTGACTGAGTTCTTAAACGCAGACAGGTGAATCCATTTCTTGGGTATGACGACATATAGATCACTATTGGCACTAACACCAACAACAGTTGAAGCAGCTRGGGATTTTTTGTTCCTAGTGCTCATTTTTAACTTCGAATTTCCATTAGCAGTAATTGCAGTAGAAGAACTCAGAGTTACGCTAGGGTTACTCTTGGTTCAGGTGGTAACTAGATCTATTGTTCTTTGATGCGTTCAGTGCCTTTAGTCGGTCTATTGTTGAATTTCATCAACCTGTTGAAAGAATGTTCTCCTAATATTCCTAGGTAGCTCCGTTCCAAGCAAGTGACGGCAGGGATGGTTTCTATGGAAGCAGGAACTGCTTGGAGAGAATAGTACTATGTTCCTTTAGACTGAACCCATACCGGGTTAGTCAAAACACTTTTTTTTTGTCTCATACGACAACTGCCCATAGCGTCATATGTGACAACCCACATCGAACAAGACAAAACGAAAACGCATGTTTGAGTTTTGACTTGTTTAAATAGCTGTTGTCGAACTTCTTATGCATTTTCATACATTCAACGCACACCAAATGCGACAAACCCGTCTTTGTTGCTGATCAATATATACAAGCTATGGCGCATCCCACACCGAATGAAACAGACAAGACAA
>NW_017534470.1:45340-48547 GCF_001853355.1 Bactrocera latifrons
CGTTTTTAAAGAGGGCGTGAGGACATAAATGACGATCAACATGTCGGCCAATCAAAATCCGTGACCACCGGAAATTCCATCGAAGCTGTGCGTGAATTCATCAAAAATCAGCCGAAATCATCATTGAATTTCATGGAAATCGAATTGAACATCTATTGAACATCGATTTATCGCATTTTGACCGAACATTTGGGGTTATGAAAGGTGCGTGCACGGTGTGTTCCGCACAAATAGACTGACAAAAAATCACATTTTAACCATTAACCACCCCCCGTATTCACCTGAGATAAAAAATAAATATTTTTGGAGCCTAATACGATATTGAAAAAAACAAAACTGAAGAAAAAGAGCAACTCGAAGAAGACAAAACGAGATTACTATAAATTTATCAGAGCACGCTCTAAAAGATTATTTCAAGTTATCTGGAGAAATGAACGGATGAAAGTTATCTGGTAGTATATGTAAAAGTATTGACAAAATAAATGAAAATTTTTAATTTTTAAATTCTGTTATTAATACATAGCGCGAATTTTGGGTAGCCGCAGGCTTATTTTTACCGTTTTTGCGGTAAGTTCTCTGTGTTTTTTGATTTGGAAAAGGGACAAATTAAAATTTTCTGGGAAAATGGTCTTTTTAACAAAGCAATCAGYCGGCTAATCAAAAGGTCAGAGAAAGTCGTAAGAAATTTTCTGAGATTAGGAGATAAATATGGCATATCCAATAAAAAATCAAGGAGAAATACCAAGATAACTCGCCGGCAAGTTAATATAATTAAAGAAGAAACTACTAAAAATCGGTTGAGTGCTTCTAAAATAGTAGCAAAATTAAATCTGCCAATTGGAAAAAGAAGACTTTAGAAGATTTTAGCTGCAGACAGATACATAAAGTGGAAAAAGCAAGTAAAAAAAAACCACAACTTACCCATGTCCATAAAGTAGCCAGACTTAAATTTGCGAAGGAGCATATGAGTTGGACCGATTGCTGGCACGATGTTGTTTTTTCTGATGAAAAAAAGTTGAATTTAGATGGACCTGATGGGTTCAGTTATTACTGGCATGATCTGCGCGAAAATAATCCTCCCAGAATGAGCCGTAATTTCGGAGGTGGATCTGTGATGGTATGGGGTGGGTTCTCCCACCATTGAAAGCTCAAACTATGTTTTATTGCGACGAAAATGGATTCGGAAAAATATATTGAGATGTTGGATGATATGCTTAAACCCGCTTTGAAAATGTTTGGGGCATAATTGCAAGGGCTGTGTATGCGAATGTTCGTCAGTACTGCAGGCGAGGTAGGATCTAGATAGAGGTATACTGCAAAAGTTAATTGACTCCATCCCAGCCAGAATTTTCCAAGTAATTAATAAGAATGGGAGTGCAAAATTTGCTAAACCTTTGCGAAAACCTCTTAATTATCTAATTTTTTGTAATGCGGCTATGTAARGTTGGCGTATATTTACGTTGTATTTTCAATATTTTAACTTTTTRTTTCAGTAATGCATTTGAAATGTAAAATTATTTTCTCTTCTCTTTCCTAATAAAGAAGTATTTTGAATATTCTAAATTCAGTTACTTTTGACAATAACTCTTATGTTAAACCACCAAAAAGCATRCGCGGCTAACCAAAGTTCGCGCACTGTAGACTACGTAACACAAAAAATATATTTTATAATAATCATGTTAAAAGTTGTTTGGTCTAAGGTATTCGACATATATAATAGCTAAATAATAGCTAATATTCTAAAATTTGCCTCAGCCATTACATACACATATACATATATTTAAACAAGTATTTTTAGGTTTTCAACTATCAATATTTAAAATGTATAAAATTATTTAACTGATTAGGAAGACGTTTCCGTAAAACTTGAAGCACTGGATATACTCACCGACTTGCTTTCGCGATTTGGATTGTTTTTAATCCCTTTTCACAATCAGATTTTAAAAGCTTTGATTCCTSAACTAGAATCACCTCGACAGGCCGTAAGAAAACGTTCAATTATCGCACTTTCACATCTTCTTGCATTGGCAGATGATAGCATCTATGATGACGTCATAGTTCGTCTTTTGAAAGGTTTRGAAAACAACTCAAACTCTGGTGCCGTACGAACATACATCCAATGTTTAGCATCGATTTGGTAGTATATAATATATTTATTGAAATACATGTAAAATAATATTTTATRATATAGTCGACAATCTGGTCCTCGTTTATGCAGCCATGTGAACACAGCCATAAAACATTTAGAAAGATACAGTCAGTGTGATGACGATGAAGTTCACGAATTTTGCCTCCAGGCGTTTGAAGCTTTTGTTTACAGGTGCCAAGACGCCGTAGCTCCCCACGTGTCTATGGTATGTATCTTTAAACAGTTTTATTGCTTATTTCATATATGTCTGTACATTTTTTTGTAGTTGTTATCTATATTTAGGGTTAAAATGGATATGCACGGATGGACGACGTTCTCTAGATTAAAATCTTAACTGGTCAATTGAAAAGTCTCCGACATACCACAGTAAAAGAGATGTTTTTTTGCGAAATTCAACTTTTTTCCTGTTCAAGTTTTTGATATCATTTTGGTAGTACTATTTGTCGTTAGTTTCAAAATAGACCTCCGTTTTGGCGATAATCTCTTCATCCGACGAAACTTCTTCTCTCCGARCATTCTTCTGAGGATGTGGAAGTAATTCGAGGCTCAATTCAGGGTTTTGTCACCACCGATTTTACTGACTGGTGACCCGGTGARCATTCCTTTTCCTCAAATGATCGTTTATTTTTCAATGCGCATCCCAAAATACAGACGCCATAACCAGTCAGCCAAATTTTTCACTCTTTGGAGCGGGTTCTTAGTGTGCAGTACACTCGGATAACTGTAGTTTGGACTTCAGTGAAATGATGATGCATCCATTGTCACATATCGACGCGAAAATTCGGGTACCATATTATCAACTCCATCCACTTTGCACAGAGCTTTCTCATATTGAAATATTCATAAATGATATTATGTATTCGTTCAGTTGATATACGAGGTGTGTTCAAAAAGTATCGCGAATTTTTAATTTTCGCGGGATACGTATATTCGAGTTTCGAATTYTTTGTGGCGTTATGTTGGTATTCATGTCTCTCACTTATGCCGACAAGCTCGGCCATTTTGAATATTCATTTAATTGTTGACAGCTGCTTTGCTTGCACGTGTTTTGGATCGTG